>NC_048218.1:141729556-141762519 GCF_002007445.2 Ailuropoda melanoleuca | reverse complement strand
TCAAAAAGGAGAATTACAGACTGATTTCCCTAATGAATATGGACGCCAAAATCCTCAACAAGATCTTGGCTAATAGAATCCAACTGTACATAAAAAGGATTATCCATCATGACAAAGTGGGATTCATCCCTGGGATGCAGGGGTGGTACAACATTCGGAAATCTATTGGTGTCTTAGATTTTATCCAGAAACAAAAATTCAGAAATCATATGATTCTCTCAATAGATGAGGAAAAGCATTTGACAAAATACAGCATCCTTTCCTGATTAAAACCCTTCAGAGTGTAGGAATAGATGGTATATTTCTCCAATTCATNGCATCCTTTCCTGATTAAAACCCTTCAGAGTGTAGGAATAGAGGGTACATTTCTCAATCTCATAAAAGCCATCTATGAAAAGCCTACTGCAAGCATTATTCTCAATGGGGAAAAGCTGGAAGCCTTTCCCTTAAGATCAGGAACACGACAAGGATGCCCACTCTCGCTACTATTATTCAACATAGTACTAGAAGTCCTTGCAACAGCAATCAGGCAACAGGAAGGTATAAAATATANTGTCTCTCTTAGCAGATGACATGATACTCTATATGGAAAACCCAAAAGAATCCACTCCCAAACTACTAGAAGTTTTAGAGCAATTCGGTAATGTGGCAGGATACAAAATCAATGCTCAGAAATCAGTTGCATTTCTATACACGAATAACGAGACTGAAGAAAGAGAAATTAGGGAATCCATCCCATTTACAATAACACCAAAAACCATACGTTACCTTGGAATTAACTTAACCAGAGACGTAAAGGACCTATATGCTAGAAACTATAGATCACTTTTGAAAGATATTGAGGAAGACATAAAAAGATGGAAAAATATTCCATGCTCATGGATTGGAAGAATTAACATAGTTAAAATGTCCATGCTACCCAGAGCAATCTACACTTTCAGTGCTATCCTGATCAAAATACCAAGGACATTTTTCAAAGAACTGGAACAAATAATCCTTAAGTTTGTATGGAACCAGAAAAAGCCCTGAATCTCAAGGAACTGTTCNAGAAATTAGGGAATCCATCCCATTTACAATAACACCAAAAACCATGCGTTACCTTGGAATTAACTTAACCAGAGACGTAAAGGACCTATATCCTAGAAACTATAGATCACTTTTGAAAGATATTGAGGAAGACATAAAAAGATGGAAAAATATTCCATGCTCATGGATTGGAAGAATTAACATAGTTAAAATGTCCATACTACCCAGAGCAATCTACACTTTCAATGCTATCCCGATCAAAATACCGAGGACATTTTTCAAAGAACTGGAACAAATAGTCCTTAAATTTGTATGGAACCAGAAAAGGCCCCGAATCTCCAAGGAACTGTTGAAAAGGAAAAACAAAGCTGGGGGCATCACAATGCCGGATTTCGAGCTGTACTACAAAGTTGTGATCACAAAGACAGCATGGTATTGGCGCAAAAACAGATGCATAGACCAATGGAACAGAATAGAGAACCCAGAAATGTACCCTTGGCTCTTTGGGCAACTAATCTTTGATAAAGCAGGAAAAAACATCCGGTGGAAAAAAGACAGTCTCTTCAATAAATGGTGCTGGGAAAATTGGACAGCTACATGGAAAAGAATGAAACTTGACCACTCTCTCACACCATACAAGCCCTGAATCTCAAGGAACTGTTCGAAAAGGAAAAACAAAGCTGGGGGCATCACAATGCCGGATTTCGAGCTGTACTACAAAGTTGTGATCACAAAGACAGCATGGTATTGGCGCAAAAACAGATGCATAGACCAATGGAACAGAATAGAGAACCCAGAAATGTACCCTTGGCTCTATGGGCAACTAATCTTTTACAAAGCAGGAAAAAACATCCAGTGGAAAAAAGACAGTCTCTTCAATAAATGGTGCTGGGAAAATTGGACAGCTACATGGAAAAGAATGAAACTTGACCACTCTCTCACACCATACAAGAAGATAAACTCCAAATGGATGAAAGACCTTGATGCGAGACAGGAATCCATCAAAATCCTAGAGGAGAACATAGGCAGCAATCTATACGACATTAGCCAAAGCAACCTTTTTCATGACACATCTCCAAAGGCAAGCGAAACAAAAGATAAAATGTACGTGTGGGACTTCATCAAAATAAAAAGCTTCTGCACAGCCAAGGAAACAGTCAAAAAAACTAAGAGGCAGCCCACGGAATGGGAGAATATATTTGCAAATGATGCTACAGATAAACGACTGGTATCCAAGATCTACAAAGAACTTCTCAAACTCAATACGTGAGAAACAAATAAACAAATCATAAAATGGGCAGAAGATATGAGCACACTTTTCCAATGATGACATAAAAATGGCTAACAGACAGATGAAAAAATGTTCAAAGTCATTAGCCATCAGGGAAATTCAAATCAAAACCACGCTAAGATACCACCTTATGCCAGTTAGAATTGCAAAAATTTACAAGGCAGGAAACAGCAATTGCTGGAGAGGATGTGGAGAAAGGGGATCCCTCCTACATTGTTGGTGGGAATGCAGGTTGGTGCAGCCACTCTGGAAAACAGTGTGGAGGTCCCTTAAAAAGTTAAAAATTGAGCTACCCTATGACTCAGCCATTGCAATACTGGGTATTTACCCCAAAGATACAGATGTAGTGAAGAGAAGGGCCATATGCACCCCAATGTTCATAGCAACATTGTCCACAATAGCTAAATCGTGGAAGGAACTGAGATGCCCTTCAACAGATGACTGGATTAAGAAGCTGTGGTCCATATGTACAATGGAATATTACTCAGCTATCAGAAAAAACGAGTTTTCAACATTTGCTGCAACATGGATGGCACTGGTGGAGATAATTAAGTGAAATAAGTCAAGCAGAGAAAGACAATTATCATATGATTTCTCTCATCTATGGAACATAAGAACTAGGAATATCAGTAGGGGAAGAAAGGAATAAAGAAAGGGGGGGTAATCAGAAGGGTAAGGAAGCATGAGAGACTATGGACACTGGGAAACAAACTGAGGGCTTCAGAGGGGAGGGGGTGGGGGAATGGGATAGACTGGTGATGGGTAATAAGGAGGGCACGTATTGCATGGTGCACTGGGTGTTATACGCAACTAATGAATCATCGAACTTTGCATCAGAAACCAGGGATGTACTGTATGGCGCCTAACATAATATAATAAAGAAACATTAAAAAATACCTTGGATGATGTGTAAGATGGTCATATAACATAATAATAATGATAATAATAATACCTATACTTTATAATACTTGCACAAACACTGTGCTAATTTTTTTCCCAAATATAATCTCAGTTCTTTTTCACAACAACCCTGTGAGATAGATAATATTATAATCTCTTTTTATGGAGGAGGATGTTAAGTATAGAGACATTAAGTTGCTTAAAGTTTCACAGCTACAAAGTGGGAGAGATATTTAAACCTAGGCTCTTTAGCTCAAGAGTCCATTCTTTTAACCAGTAGGCTTACTTTCTCTCCAATATGTCGTAGAGTTCCAATTTATACAAAAATTTTATGTTATACTAGAGATTTTCTGGACTGTATGTTTTCAGTAATGTTCCCATTATTCCACCAATGGTCAATTTGTGAAGGAAGATAATCAGAAAAAACTCATTGCCTTTGCTCCCTTACTTCCCTTCTTCCTTCAACATGGCCTCTTACAATAGTAGTGTATATAATTTTATTCAGCTTCTCCTCTGTACCAGTCTAAGTGCTTTATGCTTATTGACTTGCTCATTTCTCACAAGCCATATGAGGTTTGCATAATTATGAACGCCACTGCATTAATAGGCCAGCTGAGGCTCACTGAGGTTATGCATTTTACTCATGGTCTTATGTCAAGTGAGCATCTCTAGGAGAAGCCTCTAGCACAAGTGCTCCGCCCCTTCCAGGATTGCTTCTAAGGATGCTTAGTATTCCTGAGCCTGGGATTCTCCTTTCCTAAAATAAGAGGGGTAGTCAGATGTCTTCTAATGTACTGTCCTGCTTTAATTCTTTATGAGTCTATTATTCATGTGGGTCTTGGCTCCCCACGTAGTACTGGCTAAAGTAGAATTCAAACCAGGCTCAAAAATTGGCAACTTTTGTCTTTTATGGGCTTTGGCAAATCACAAATCTTGAGCAGATTAAGCAACAAAACAAAATAATACACAGAAAACTATATTTTATTTCTTTTCCCAGAAACTATTTTAAATCAAGCATTATTATTTATATTATGCAGACTTTTCCTTCACTAATAAAATAGTTTTTAAAATAATAAAATTTTCTTAAAAAAGACAGTACAGTCGACCTTTGAACAACATATGGTTAGGGGCACTGACCCCTCCCCAGCAGCTGCAAATCTACGGATAACTTTTGACTCCCCCAAAACTTAACTACTAATAGCCTACTGTTGACTGGAAGCCTTGCTGATAATATAGCTGATTAACACATATTTTGTATATTATATATATTTTATACTGTGTTCTTACAATAAAGTAAGGTAAGCAAATGTCATTAAGAAAATCACAAGGAAGAAAAAAATACATTTACAGTGTTGCAGTGTATTTATCAAAATAAATCTGTGTATGAGTTGACCCGTGCATTTCAAATCCATGTTATTCAAGGGTCACCTGTGTTTTATATTAGGGGAAGAATTGTGTTAAACCAGATGAGGTTTTGGGGCGCCTGGGTGGCACAGTAGTTAAGCGTCTGCCTTCGGCTCAGGGCATGATCCCTGCATTATGGGATCAAGCCCCACATCAGGCTCCTCCGCTATGAGCCTGCTTCTTCCTCTCCCACTACCCCTGCTTGTGTTCCCTCTCTTGCTGGCTGTCTCTATCTCTGTCGAATAAATAAATAAAATCTTAAAAAAAAAAAAACCAGATGAAGTTTTGCTGGTATTCACATCTTTAAGAAAATCTTCCAAAAGTTGACCCTGAATTTCTAAGCCCTTGAAGCAAACTTTCTTAGTAAAAACTAGCAGGAGAGAGACTGAGGTAGAAAAGAAGTCATGACTAATTGCCTGGGAAAGTTTCCTCACCCTTGAAGAGAGGGGAAGAGAGGGGTGAGGAAGTGGGATGGTGTGACCTTGTGATCCTAGATGTCTTGTTTATATTTCCTTATCATGAGTCTTCTTGCTCCAAGTAAAGCATTGGTAAAGTGGCTTTAGTCTGCCAGAGAGACTCTTGGCCTTGGTCCAAACCTAACTGAAATATTATCAGAAATACATTCTTTACCATGTATAGCACTTGCAAGTTCTTCTAATGAGGTGCACACATGGTAGCCAATTAGAAAGGATCCTTTAGTGCCTTGGGCAGGGAAGAGCATGCCCTCTCACTATCAGTCACGTAGGGGTTATCCACCAAATGTGGCTTTGCATGGCATATCCAGGGAACTAATGCCAAAGTATTGTTTTGTGGGACAGAAATAAGTAGCACTATGTATTTGTGAACCTCAGAACGGCCTTCTAGTTTTTGAACTCTTAGTCAAGAAAAAAGAAACAGACTTGGAGCTCGTTTTATTCTGGGACAAAACTATAACCTATTTAAAATTAAGGATATAAATTACTTAAAGATAAATGAGTGTGTTTAAACATGGCCACAAGGGAAACCTTGATGGAATATGCTTCTGGAACGAGGCTGCATACGGCAATTTTAGGAAAGATGAGATGATGGAAGGACAAGAAGGAAGGGTTACCAAAGGTGACAGGGTGGAGAAGATAACAAGCTCATGATGCATAACAAGCTCATGATGCATAACAAGCTCACAATATACACACATTCACAGAATGTCTAGAATCGAGATGGCAAAATACACAAAAGTCCAAAATATACTTTAAAACATCAGGTGTTTTATGCCTTTTATTTATATGCTGCTTATCTCTAAGGAACTCCAAAAGTTTTATTTAGAATTTAGATTAGACTTTACGAAAGCCAAATTGGCTAGAAAAGCAAAACTTGTGTTCAGAAGTGAGGAAGCTAGGTAGGATATGGAGTGCTTGCATAATTTGCTCAAAATCACTTTGTTTGGATCAGGACCATGTTCTTCTTCGATTTACCAGTTGAGCAGGTGATGTTCCTCATCTCCACCATCAGAAGTTACCACATTCCAGCTGAGCACCTGCATTTGGCTTGAAATTATAAAACTATAGGTTCTGAAAAGATGTCATCTCATTGAACTCCAAAGCCTTTTGCTTGAATCTATATGACTTTTCCCACCACATTTCCCCAATTAGGTATCTTCAATGACGACATAATTGAATAGTAGTGCTTCTTTATCGTCCCTACCCACAACCCTTCCTCACTTGCTTTACGTTGGTGGTAAGAATGGTTCCACATTAGCCATATCTAATGATCAGACAGTGTGATTTTTGACTAGGTTGAAGCTCTTAGACAATTATATTTCCCATTTCTTAACCACTTCTTACATATGTACTCCTTTATTCAGTAAAAGGCATAGTCAGCGTTCTTTATCTAAAGCCATCCTTGTGGGTATCATGACCATCTTATCAGACCACTGGGAACATGGAAATCTGCTTTGGTTCTCCTTTGCCCTTGGAGTCTTGAAGGCAGGCAACAAACTGCTCCCATTCCTGGCACCATTTCATGTTAGGAAATCCAGTTGCACTTAACATTTTCTGAGGGCGGTTTTGTTTTATGGCAAAATTAAATCTGTTCCCTAGAGTCAGCAACAGTCAAACCTGAAAGGTATATGGTAGAACCTGCCTCTGCCCAGAACATTCTGAAATGCTATGGGCAGGAGATGAGCCTGCAAATCTGTGACCCAGGGCTGCTTCATTGTCACTCTTTGGGGACAATGGAGCTGCATTTCTCAAAGGATGTCCTTCCCGTGCTCCTGGGGTTTCTGGGAGCTAATACAAAAGAACGCTGTACATTGACAGGAAGCATACAGCTCATCTCATTCCTCAAAAAAGACCCAACACTAGCGTGTATGTCTGAACAAACAGAACAGGTGGAGTATTTCCACTGTCAAATCTAGATGAAACTTATGAGCCCTGGTGATATCTTTTCAAAATTGCTAGAGCTTTGGGGGGAGGAAAAAAAATAACCTTCTCTCAACATTACTCTCTATTACAGGAAAACCAATTGGAAATCTCATTGGCATGTATCTGTCTTGAATGGATCTACCAGGGCTGCACCTAAGTGCATTTCTAAAATCTTGGTCATTTTTGAAGACCATTAGGCTTCCTTCTTATGCCTCTCTGAAGTGTAAATGATGCTAATGAATTTATTGTTACCTCCTGTGAGTCCTATGCAAAATGTTTGTATTTTAACAGAGGTGTCCTGGAGATAGTATCTTAACCCAAAGTTAAAGAGTAAATCTTATGTGGGAACTTTAGCCATTATGGCAGACCAATGGGGAAGAAATTGGGCAATGAGTGTGCTTTGTGGAAAGGCTTAAATCAATCCAAATGAGCATAACTATACAGGTATAGTTGGATGTATATTGGATGGGAAACTGTAATTTATGTTGTGCCATCACTTGCCAGAAGTACTTTGGGGAGCCCCTCAGTGTGGATTCCATAGAAGCCTGTGAATCAGAAGGAATCCAGCAAGAGGCTTCAGCTCCAATGGGAGCTGCCTACCTCTGTCTGTACCAGAGTCTGGATGACAGGGAGTAAAATGTAAACCCTAGTCCTCGGGTACTGTGGTTTTCTGGAAGGTCTGGCCTTCCAGAAGGGAAGAACCCAGATGGAAAGTGACCTGAAGCACATACCGGGAAATGCCACATGAGAGGGAGAATGGCAGGTTTGTGGAAAGGGAGTAGGCCATCCATCCACTTACTCCCGCCCCTGGAAGAGTCTGCAGAGAACAGAAAATGGTGCTCATTTATTCTAGGCTTGACTCTGCCACCACTGCCACTAAGTGGCCTTGCTCTACCCCAATCAGCAACTAAATTATCCATGTGCTTCCTGGAAGCCTGCACAAAACCAGGCATTTCCTCAGAGCAATGTTGGCAAGTTCTTTTACTGTCTTAAGTTACTACTGCTTTGAAAATAACTTAAACCAAATAATTTTGGAGATTATATATGGTGAAGAACTTTAAGGCCTTAATTTACCATTTATTCATGTCTGGTACAGATCTAGAACCACTTCTTGGGATAAACTTGGCTTTGCCTTTCGGTATTGTGAGGGCCCCTCTGAGTGGCTGAGCTAATGTGCCATTCAGACAAGGTTTAATTATAGAATTAACCATATTCCAAACTGACTAATAATTTTTTCTAATTATAAAAGTAATTTACATAAATTATAGAAAATATAAGAAATAATAAAAATCACTCACTTGTGGTTTTGTGATTAAGAGACACTGCTGTTAAAGTTCTGGAGTATTTCCTTCCATTCTTAATTCTATGCATTAGTAACTCACCTTACAATGTAGGGATCATACTATATATACACATATATATCTATATATATCTATATACAGTATATATAGATATATATATATATTTAAATTCTGTTTCTTTTACTTATCACTAAATGAGAAATATTTTCTTATTAAATATTATTTGAAATTCTGCTATTTACTGATTGCATGCTATTGCATTGCAAAGAAATCTATTTAAGTGAGCCTTTATGATTACAGCTTAAATCATCTCGGCCTCTCATGTGCCTGCCTCCTGGTGATATGCCCTTGCCTCTTATGAGAGATGCTATTAAAAACAAAGGTCTATTGGAATAGTTAATTTTATGTGGCAGTTTGGCTAGGCTATGGTGCCTTAGTTGTCAGTCAAACACTAGTCTGGATGTTGCTGTGAAGGTATTTTGTAGATGTGATTAACATTTATAATACTTGCTTACAAATAAAGGAGATTGCTCTAGGTAATATGTGTGGGTTCATCCAGTCAGTTGAAGCCCTTACGAGCAAAACCCGAGGTTTCCTGGAGAGAAAGAAATCTGTCCCAAGACTATAAAAAAATTCTTTGAGTTTCCAGCCTGCCAGCCTGCCCTGAAAAATTTGGACTTGTCAGCCTCCACAATCCCATGAGCCAGGACTTGAAAAAGATCTTCCATTTGATCTGTTTTTCTGGAGACTTACACCTATGAAATCTATTACCACATTTGCCTTGAGAATGTCAGCAGAGACCTCGCCTATTATATAAATTAGTGCATCCACAAGAGGTCTCACATAAAATTATCTTAAAAACTAGAGTAGGAAAATATCTGCTTCCACTGAACACTAGTATTTTTCCTATTCTCTGATAGTGAGAATGACTCCACTATCCTATTCCTCTTTTGGTTTAGTTGGGAAAAAGCATGAAGCTCAGCCACTGTGGTCTTTTTGGTCACAACATGGCGTTCACTTAAATTTTCCTCCATCCTTTTCTTTCCTCTTATCCATAAGATGTCTCAATTCTTTGTGGTGAAGGATAACATATAAAGAGCTAAGGTTCACCCTCTGTTTTTCTTCCCTTGAGTTTGGCAAGAATGTTTCCTTTTCTTCTCTGGCTGAATAAAACTCATATTTACTTTTGCCCTCTTCCTAAGGACTTGAGAAAAACCATTCAACAAAATCTGTTTTCTTTTCTTCAGCCTTTATTTGAATATATTATGTGCTACTAGAGTAATGGCTTCTTACTGAGTTATATTCAGCAGGGCCAACCTTTGGCTTATAAGCTGAGCAGGATCACTGGACCAGCTCTCAGGTGAAGTTGGCTAGGTCTGGTCAGCAGATGAACCTAAAGACTTAAAAGCAGGATACTGGGTGGGCTTAACAGATTCGCTTAATTGTATGTATTAGGAAGTTTAGCTCGAGAATTTTTCCTAGTGCCATCCCCATTTATTTCAATTTGGAATCCTGTTTCAATAAAAGTCATTTTGTTGTTAGTAGCAAGATCTTCTGCATAAAAACCTTTGGGGCACCTGGGTGGAGCTGCTAAGCGTTTGCCTTCAGCTCAGGGTGTGATCCCGGCATTATGGGATCGAGCCCCACATCAGGCTCCTCCGCTGTGAGCCTGCTTCTTCCTCTCCCACTCCCCCTGCTTGTGTTCCCTCTCTCGCTGGCTGTCTCTGTCTCTGTCAAATAAATAAATAAAATCTTAAAAAAACAAAACCTGGCCCAATGGTGGTCATTGGCGGTGTAGTAAGATTCGGATGGCATACAAGCCATCTGAAAGATGTAAAATTCTTAGACGTGCAATAATAGCTCCCAATCCTGGCACCACAAAATATAAGCAAATCCCAGGTCCGCTTTTTGCTTCCAGTAGATGCTTTTGATTTTCAGATACATTAAAATTACACAGGAAATATATAAATATCCAAAGTAAAAGGGATGTGGCAGAGATGATTTTACCTGTCCAGGAATATTTTATACTTTGATGAGAAGAAGATGTGACAGCCAGGCACATTTGGAATTCCAGGAGTGCAAGAGTGCCAGACGGCCCTTAAAGAAAGATATATTGAATAGAACCACCTCCAATGACTACTGAATATGGTTAGCACAGTGTATCAGGAAACAGAATACGGTCATTTTCTTCTGGGAGCACAAAGTATAGAGGAATCTAATGTCTTTTGTAAAAATATTTCTGTATTTATTGTTTATTCTCCTTGACGGCTGTTCTCCCAAAACATAAACATAGTGTGGTTCCAGAATTTAGATTTAGCCTTAGAATTTCTCTAAATACTATTTGTCTGATGTTTCTTTAATATGGAGATTAAACGCAAACATGAAATTAGCTTCCTTGAAACATTCGCTTTGAACTTTGCTTTCCTGCTACCGAGGAGATGATCCTTTGAACAGATGCCCTGCCACATCAACAATGTGTTCAGAGCTTGGATATGGGCCAGCCTCACTTAGCCGTTTTTCCTTATTTAGCTCGTTCAATATTATTGGCGGGTTGCTTCCACCAAAACCCCTATTTTCTAAAGGATTTTTGACAACTTCAAGTAGGTTCAATATCTTTCATGGAAAGTTGTTCTATCTTGGCAGAAAGACTGAAGTGCCAATTATATCAGCAGTGGCAGTTGAGTTCCTTTTGTTTTATTGAGAATATAAGGGGATCTGTGCAGGCCAATATATAGGGCCCATGATGTAACTTTTTTTTAAAGTATGTATGTATGGGATGCCTGGGTGGCTCAGTCATTAAGTGTCTGCCTCCAGCTCAGGGCGTGATCCCAGGGTCCCTGCTCCACTGGGAGCCTGCTTCTTCCTCTCCCACTCCCCCTGCTGTGTTCCCTCTCTCGCTGGCTGTCTTTCTCTCTGTCAAATAAATAAATAAAATCTTTAAAAAAAGTACGTACGTATGTAGTTATTTATTTATGTAATCTCTACACCAAACATGGGGCTCAAACTCACAATCCCGAGATCAATAGTCATATGCTCTTCTGACTGAGCTACCCAGGCGCCCCTATGATATAACTTTCAAAGTAAAACACAACAGAGAAACGGTTTAAATTATAGTGTTCCTTTTCTGAATGGTCTTGGAGGATGTTTTTGGATAATTCTAGAATTCTCTAATTAGTTTTATAACTTGGTGATTAGCATTATCATCCTTCCCTTAAAAAGGAGAATTTAGTTTTATGATGAGCATGGTTCTTTCCTTCTATTTTGGCCAAATAGGAGAGAAAGTGAATCTGTACCATTCTTTCCTCGAGTTTTGGGAACTTGGGCTAACTGGTGGGATAACCCTTTAAGTCAAACTATCAGATGCATTCACTAAAACATAAAGACTGAAAAAAACATGGCTCTTGTCATTTTGATAGCATCACCTGCTGCTGAACAAATAATTATTTGCTTATGAGAAATACTGGTGTGTGTGTGTGTGTATGTGTGAATACAGAAAATTATTTTTAGAGAAAAGCCTGTCAGAGATTGTGAACAACACTGAGTAGACATAAGAATGTCCTTCCATTCACACTCTGCAAATACATTTCATGATGACCCTGGCTATGTATGGAAAGCTTTATGAATTTGGTAAGGGCCTCCACATAACATTTTTAGATGGTATATATAGCATGAATAGTCCTCTTTTTTAAGTAAACACAGCATGTCATACTCTAAGCCTAATACAGTGGAAAATAATTCATTTTATATATTCTCCATCCTCAAAATTAAAGTGCCATGTTTTAAACTGTGAGGAGTGAAAGTATTGCCCAACTGTATTAGGCACCAAAGGAGGGCAAAGCCATAAAGATAGAAATAGTGGGTGCAAAGTTGGGGATTATGGGAAATTCTATGCTCAGGAAGGAAAATGGGTAGGCAGCATGAGACAAAAGATGCTTAGGTTAAAGGGGAACCTCCTACACTGCTGGTGGGAATGCAAGCTGGTGCAACCACTCTGGAAAACAGTACAGAGGCTCCTCAAAAAGCTGAAAATAGAGCTACCCTATGACCCAGCAATTAACACTACTGGGTTTTTACCCCAAAGATACAAATGTAGTGATCCAAAGGCGCATCTACACCCCAATATTAATAGCAACAAAGTCCACAATAGTTAAACTATGGAAAGAGCCCAGATATCCATCAACAGATGAATGGATAAAGAAGATGTGGTGTATATATACACAATGGAATATTATGCAGCCATCAAAAAATGAAATCTTGCCATTTGCAATGACGTGGATGGAACTAGAAGGTATTATACTAAGCGAAATAAGTCAATCAGAGAAAGACAATTATCATATGATTTCACTGATACGTGGAATTTGAGAAACAAGCCAGAGGATCATAGGGGAAGAGAAGAAAAAAATGAAACAAGATGAAACAAGAGAGGAAGATGAACCATAAGAGACTCTTGATTATAGGAAATAAACTGAGGGTTGATGGAGCGGAGGGGGGGATAGGGTGTCTGGGTGATGGACACTGGGGAGGGTATGTGTTGTGGTGAGCACTATGTATTGTGTAAGACTGATGAATCACAGATGTGTACCCCTGAAACAAATAATACATTATACGTTAATAGTAAAAACAAACAAACAAAAAGATGTTCAGGTTGCTGCTGCATGGGAAATGTCAACTGTTAAGAGGTGACTAGTATCATCAGCTAGTGTTCAATTGTTGGATTTCAACAATCAGCATTTTAATGGCCTCAGACAAAAAAAAAATTCAGGCTGTCATATTATTTCTCCTACTTCCTGTCATTTATAATAGAGAACAATGAGAAATCAGTAAGAAAGTATTTTAAAGATCACTTTATAAAAAGATAATTTTCCCATAAAGATACATATGTATAGTCTTTGAAAATACCCATTTAAATATCAGACATTATTTGAATTTATGTACTATGTTCTGCTCAGAAATTTTATGTATTAGTTCACTCAATTAAATGTTTGATCAGTGTCAAAATATCCTACTTAAAGATTGGGCAAAATAAAGGATAATAGCAAATCCTCATTGATAAGGACATAATTTCCTGGCTTGTGGACAACTGTCTTTCAAGAATCATTGTTTTACATTGATTTCTCATTGGTAGCTACCATTTGTTGACTGTTTACTATGTGCTAGGCATACTATAAATAATATTTTATTAACTTATTATAACCAGCAGAGGCTCATGAAGTTTAGGTAGAATGCCAGAGGCCAGATAGTAAGAGGTGCAGCTGGGTTTGTGTCCAGGTCAGCCTGGCTCCCATATTCTATATATGTTTCCCCTATAATGCTCCCCATCTGGCCATTTTCGTTGTGGAAATTTTCTTGAAGGTTTCTACTACTTTTCCTTACAATGCCTTGGCTACAGATCAGGTACTAATGCCGAAGCAAGAAACACATTTCTTCTTGCCTTCTTTATACATCCCCTTGGCTATGTCAGATAGGAATAACTGTTATTGGAGTCCCCAAGGAGACTGTGATCCGAGAACTCTTCTTGGAAGCTCTTGGATATATTCTCAGCCTCTACCTTCTGACTTGGTGATAGTGGTCAGAAGGGAGATCTATGTCAGAGGGTCATCTGTGCAGGGAGAGGGATTCTGGGCAGAGGAGAGCTGTGGAGCCTTCCCTCAATGCCCTTCTCCTTGTTGGTTGGCACAATCATTACTGAGCTCTGGAGACTCCAGAACAGTCTTGCTCAGCTGACACCCAGAAGCATTCCAGAGGAAAGAGTGAGCAGGATGCTTGAATTTCACAGTGGGGAAGGGCTCTAAGCTTGCGGTGTGGGACTGACACAAACCATAAGGGTTGTCTGTAAGGAAAAGGAACAGAAAAAACTCTGAGAGTTCTGTTGCCTGATGGTGACCTACTCCCGCCTCCTGTATTCTTTTTATAAGGAGACATTAAATAAGGATAGAGAAGTTTGTAAAAAAAAAAAATCCTTGGCAATGTGGCTGGCACATGTTTTTAGAATCTGGAGAAATCTTGCATAACAAAGTTAATTTTTATGGCACAGTGAATTTTCTACTGGTCTGGATAGAAGCACTCTGACAGTGGGAATCAGCAAAAGAGAAATTTTTGATGCAATACATTAGCAGTAGTGTTTGATATATTTCATCCTCCCTTCCTCCCCTCCTTCTCTTCCTTCCCTCTATCCTCCCTCTCTCCCTTTTGTTCTTTCTCTATTTTTTAAGAAATTAAGGACCTAGTGTGTATGAGTCTATGCTGGTAGCTGGGGATATAAAGATAAATTATATATGGATCTTACCCTGAGTAATACAATATATTAATATTATATATGTAAATAGTATAGCATGATTAATAATATTAAGAGAAACTGAACATATAGTAAGTGCCAATAAGATACTAAAGGAGTTTGACTTTCATTTATTTGTTCATAGGATGGATATTTATTAAGGACTCTAGGGACTAGGCATTGGGCCAGTGCTGGGGTTACTGATCTAGTTGCCCTCGTGGAGTTCAAAGATCAGCAGAGGCTACAGCCTGTATAACCAGGCATTTACAATGCAGAATGGACAGGGATAAATCTCCTTTTAACTAATAATTCTCATGGCTTGCTAAATGCCAAGCATTCCTTAAGAGAGGTTGAGATGAATTCACAGAGAATCATGCTTGAGCTAGATTTTGAAGGGTGGGTTTGAACACACAAGGTGGGAGGAGAAAAGCATTCATGCTTGAGAATAATCTGTGCCAGGGACTGTCCTAAATGCTTGGCATATGCTTTATTACTCAAGTGTTCCTTGTAACATCCCTGTAGTTTGGATACTATTGCCATTTTTTTACACCTGAGGGAATTGAGGAATAAAGAGGTTGCCCAAAGCCAAACAGCTAGAAGTGGTCAAACTAGGCTTTAAATTCAGGCAGTCTAGCTTGCTATCACCTCGCTATAAGCAAAGTCAAGGAAGGAAAAAGTTGGAAGGTGGAGAATGGCAAGGAGTTCAGTTTGACCTGAGTTCCAGGTTATTGGGGAAGAGGTGTGGGAAATGAACTGGCAAGGTAATTTGGGCCATGTTATAAAAGGCCCTGAGAATTAGAGTGTGAGCATAAATTTCCTTTTGCAGGTAAAGAGGAGCCACTGAAGGTTTTTGAGCAGCGAGTACTGTGAAGATTCTGCCTGGAACACTGTGTAAAATGAAGGGTGACAAGGCAGGAAGAGATGTTAGGGACTGACTGTGGTGACAGGTGGGAATGAGCCTCAGTGACAGTAATGAGAGAGTTATTCAAAAGGGGGGTTCGCAGGCCCTTATTAGAACACTGAGGCATTGTGTTAACCTTTGGCCTATGACAGGGAGTGGCCATAAGAGTTAAACGAATATGCCTGCTATGGAAATTTCTTGGGCATTAACATTTTCCACTTTCCTTGGTTGTATCAAATGCCCTTGTAATGGGAGAAAAAGAACAAACATCAAAAGTACCTTTTAACTTCACAATTCTTTCTAAATTTCTTTAAACTTATAGGCTATACTGCTGATTTGCAGACTTCAAAGTACACAGAGGGATCAGGGTCAGATTGAAAAATTACTTCTTACAGTTTGATAAAATATGCATGTGAATCCTATGACCTGCCACTGAAATTATTTATGTGTTAATGTAACTTTGTAACACTAATTGCACTGTTTAGCACCCCCTCACCCCTCCCCATAGCTTTTCACTATAAATTCTGGTAAATAATTTTTGCTTATTATTTTATGCTGTAATTCCACATGTTGTTTTCATGTGGATTAAAAAATACCAAGTTGTCATTTTTTGTTGTTGTTTTGTTTCTTTTTTGGAGGAGGAATTATGGTGGGAAGACTAACAAGAGTGTTGTTCCTGTGGTGCAATGGTTGGGACTTCGTATTCAACATGCTGTTCGAATTTAAATGTTTTCTTAATCCTTATTACCTAATATGAACACCATCGCAATATACTGTACTTGTGATAATTTATTTCAGAAGTGACATTTTATGGTTTAATTCTTTTTCAAATAGGGGTCACCCCTCTCTTTCCTACAATGTGGAGGAGGAAACCAACATAGCAAATTGAGAACTGAGGCTTTTCCCATACACTCACCAGGTTTTCACGTAGTTGTGAGATTCCATTAATAACAGTATCAGAATCTCCATGCTTTTGTGGATTAAAGTCTTGTTTCTTTTGTAAATTAAAATTTTGTTGGAATTGGTAGAAATATACCACTTGATGGTACTGAATATTATCTATTCTGCAGGGTTTTTAAAAATATTGGTCATTTACATTTTTCTCTTAGATTTGAATGCTGATTTATAAGTTCTTAAAGCAGACAGTTGTCTTCAACTCTTGGCTATGTGATGCCTACACAATTATTTTTAATAGTCTCCTTGACTGTTCCAGAGATTTGAGGCAATATTGTGAAATGGTTAAGAAAATAGTCTTTGGGTCTTACCATTGCTTCTCAAATTTCAATGTGTATATGAATCATTGGAGAATCTTTTCAAAGGGCAGACTATGATTAGTAAGTCTGGGGTGGGGCCTGAAATTCTGCATTTCTGATAAGTTAGTCTATGGCCCACACTTTGAGTAGCACAGTCTAGGTCCCAGTCCTTGTGTATATAATGCTTCCTAATTGTGTGACTTTGAGAAAATCACTTAATTGCTCTTTAATTCATTTTCCTCATTTGCCACATTCCATAGGGAGGCTGTGAGGATTGAGAAAATGTATGTGAAGAGCCTAGCACATTGAAAGTGTTTAATAAAGTAAATGGTAGCTACTATTATTTACCACTGCCTTGACTGGTAGAATCTCATTTAAGAGCTTATTGAGAAGTACAAAATTTTATATGGTGACTAAATGTGGTTTTGGAGCAGAAGTTCTTCGTTGAATTTCTGTCCCTTCCATGTATTGCTGTGGGACCACAGACAGGTCACTTCCTCTCATTTTCACGGGTTTTATTTGTAAAACATGAGAGGGTTGGCCTAGAGATTTGTGAGGTTTCTTTCAACTTGAACCAGTGATTCTATAACCATTCAGTGGAGTATACTAATTTGTTTTTTAAAATATTGACATAGAATAAATTGTGTATTCTTTTCTTCTGCCTATAAATTCATTTGATTTAAATTTGATTTAAAAAGTCCCCAATAATTTCTCTCCTTGCCCCCCATTTGTTGGTTATTGCTTTGATAAAGTGTTCCAAAGGTCTGTTGGGGCTGCAGAATGAAGCTATAGACAATTCTGAAGTGTCAAAAGAAAGCTCAATCAGGATCTTAGAGAAACCACTATGTAGCTGAAGACAAAAATTGCCTTTGGCTGCTTTGTAAATTATCATATCTGAACAATAATGATAGCTTATAAAGTCATTCAGAATGCTCCCACAGTTGCTTGGATAATTATCTAAAGCCTGCCTCCAAATTTCAACCTTAGAGAAAAGGCATCCCCCCCAAATATTCCTACCCTAATTACCAGCACATTCTGAAAATTATATTAAATTATTTTACATGCTAAGGTATCAAATGTAAGTGGTATCTCCAAAGGGAAAAGATCTTTATTAAGAAAATAAATTGCCACATGGACAGGCATTTGGGAAAACATCTATTATACAAGATTTGTTAGTCATCAAAATTTTCTTTAGCTGAATTATCAGCTTTAGGGTATGAACATGACTTTGTAGTAATGAATAAATAGAACTTTGAAAAGGGAGATAGGAGAATTGATTTTTATTAATATGGAAATATTCCTATCCATTTCCAAAAAGATTTTGAAGTGGCTGGAAGCTTTGTTAAAAATGCAGCATTGACAAAGAAATAATAAGATGACTAGTGTTATACACTGCCAAAAGGAATGCAAATTTCTATGACCTCTCTGGAAAGTAACTTACCAATATTTCTTAAGAGTCTTAAAAATATTAATATTCTTTGATGCACTAATTCTACTTTTGAAATTCTGTCATAAGGAATTAATATAAAATGAGGTATAGGTTTGTGTTTGAGGATTTTAATTACAATATTTATAATGTGATATGTTAGGCTCTAAGTTCCATGAAGTCAGTGAATATCTGTTGGTGCTCACTATTATATCATTAGTGACTTGTACAGGTTCTGGTATGCAGTAGGCATTTGATAAATATTTACTGAATAAATGACCCTAAGTGTCCAACAATGGGGAAATGGTTAAATAGAAGATGGTATAGCACATACGACGGAATATTATGCAGTCTTAAAAAAATGGCTTATGAGGAGTTTTAAATTATATGTGAAATACTCATTTAAAAAGCAATATAAAACACTATATATGGAATGAGATAGACTATGTAAAATGCATATGTATAAAACCAAGGCTGGAAGAAAAATCATTAAACTGTTAATAGTGATCATGTCTGAATGAATGGTGGGTGGGTAGGTGCTATATTTTTTTATTTCTCAAATTTTCTCAAATGTTCATGTTATCTTACATTAAAAGAGGTTTTCCCCCTTGAACAGTAGTATTTTCCTTAAGCAACTGAAAAGACTATATAAAATTATTTTAAGTCTAAACAAGAAGGCGTTTTTCTTTTAACTATATATTGAATTCCTCACTTTCTCTGCTTTAAAATGAGTTGAAGAGAAATAAAAACATACACCCACATAAAGACTTGCATGCAAGTCTTCATAATATTATTTATTAAGACTTGCATACAAACGTTCATAGCAGAATTATTGATAAAGACTTGCATTGCAATGTTCACAGCAGTACTCTTCGTAATGACCAAAAGCGGAAACAACCCAAATATTTATCATTTGGTAGTTGAATTAAAGAAAATACGGCATATCTGTGCAATAAAATACTATTCAGCAATAAAAAAGGTACTGATGAGGTACTGATATAGGCTACATACAACATGGATGGTTCTTAAAAAGATTATGCTAAATGAAAGAAGTCTGATGCAAAAGACCATATTCTATATGATTCCGTCTACATGGAATATCCACAAAAGGCAAGTCTACAGAAGAAGAAAGTAGAGTTGTGGTTGCCAGAGCCTGGAGGTAGGAATGGGAAATAACTGCAAATGGGCATGAGGACCTCACTGGGGTGATGAAAATGCTCTACAACTGGATTATAGTGATGGTAAGACAACCTGGCAAACTTAATTTGAAAAATAATTCAAATATCCACTTAAATTGGTGAAATTTTTGATTTGTTGTTTTAGTGCAGTTAAAAAAAAAACCAAAATGGCACGGGATCAGTAAAAATCCACATAGTGTGAAAATGTAAAAATAATATATAAAAAGAACATATACAAAAAGCAGGGATTGTGTGTGGGGGTAACTATACATCTTTTTGTTTTATAACAGAAAACTTGCTTTTTTGTTTAGATGCATTAAATAATTCTTTAAGAAAAAAATGAGTCTAAGATAGTCCTTAACTTCTGTTATGGAACAAAAAATTAAGGTTTTGTTTACTGTGGAATTCCTGCATTGTCATCTACATCATTTGAATTTTATTACCTAATTATTACCCCTACTCCTGCTCTGGTTACCAACACGGCCTTGGGTTTATTCCAGGGGAAGGAGCTTCCTTTGATCAGGAGTGCATTTTCCCAGCACTTCCCAGCTCATGTGACTCTTTCAATGGAGATTTCCCCTGGGAAGGAGTTTTCTTCAAGTCTGAAAACTCTCTTTGCTCGACAGTTCTTTAGTTCAATTTACAGTGAAGTTGGTAGTTAAGAAAAAAGCCCTTTGAGTTGTTAGCTTGTTTATCGATAGGACAAGTTGTCCTGGCCTCTGTTGGTAAAACAGAGAGAAGTTACAATAGCCAAGAGCAGACGAAATGCAAAAACCGGACCAGGCCCTCTTCCTCTGAGGCACTGTGGGGGGCTTGAGTTACCCGAGGTGGGATCTGCACCCCTCTCCCATGCCTTCCCAGTTACAATGTGCCCAACTATATGATTTCCTCTGCTCCACAAACATTCGGATTCCCCCAGCGTTGCTTTGAACGCTGCACTCTAATGTAATAGGAGATCCCAATTTGAACAGCAGAGATTGATTTTGCTGTTGTTCCAAAAGGACGGGAGGTAAATGATCCTCTAATGCCTGGACCCTTTAATGAGCGGCATCTCAGCTTTCTGGAGGGTGTCAACTGCCACTGGAAAAGCACAGAAATGGATCTGCTTTTACAAAAGAAAAAGGGAGGAACTTGCCTTTCATTGACATTTAGCTGTTATTTTAAACCAAAGTTTACTCTTATTATAGGCTTGCGTTCCTAATTACAAAGTCCTATCCCCTTACATCAACTTCACTTGAGAGCAGTGTGGGCCCAGAGAGGAATGGAATCAGACAGAGCAAATGTCAGCCAGGCTGGTGGACGCAACCTGAAGACAGACCTTCAGATTACTTGGTTTAGTTTTGAGAAATTTTGTTCTGGGTGGAGAGGTCACTTCTCTTTTTCTTCAACATCATAACTGTACACTAAGGACATTATATCTTTCCTCCTACTCCTCAGCGCTTGGTATTTCCCCCAGACCTCTTAGTCTTAGTGTGTGCCCTATGACTTTCAACTGCCAGTTACCTGTTACTTCTGTGCCTGAGGACTTTGTTTTTCTGGAACCAAGGATGAAGAATTAGGGAATCAACACATGCTTCCCACCCCCACCTCTCATGGGTAGATATAGTAATGCAAGCATGCTTTGGAGACATGGCAGGTTCAGTTCCAGACTACTCCAACAAAGCCAGTATTGCAATAAAGTGAGTCAAATGAATTTTTTGATTTCTCAGTGCATATAAAAGTTATGTTCACACTATACTATAGTCTTCCAATATGCAATAGCAGTATGTCTAAAAAAATGTACATACCTTAAATTAAAAATATTTGATAGCTAAAAAATGCTAACCATAATCTGAGCTTTCAGTGAGTCATAATCACTGACGACTGATCACCATAACAAATACAACGATAATGAAAGGTTTGAAATATTGTTAAGATTACCAAAATGTGACACAGTGACATGAAGTGAGCAAATGCTATTGGAAAAATGGTGTCAACAGGGCTGCCACAAACCTTCAATTTGTTAAAAAAAATAAAAAAAGCAGTAAAGCAAAAGCATAATGAAATGAGGTATGCCTGTACTCCAATATCCTTGCCCCTTGGGTGGATTATTGTGAAGCATGCATTTTACCCCAGTTCCAGCATTTTGCTGCAGGGTTAAACTGCAGGTAGTTGCTCCCTGTAGTAGCAGATTTTATAGCACATATGTTGGCTGCTTTTATTCTCTGTATCACTTTCTACTTCTTTATCTATCTATGTTCCCTTCACTCCCAAACACACCACTTGCACTAAAATCCTTTTCTCGGGGCCTACTTCTGGAGTACCTAAACTAAGACACACCCAAACTCACTTTAAAGGATAAAGTTGGGTGGGGGACCAAATTGGAGCTCTGAGTTTTCCAGAGGATTGCCCTCATTCTGCATGGAATAGGACCTATAGCATTGTAAGAACCTGAATTTAGTTACATTATGAATTGTAATTGTTTTCTAGCCTCAGTTGGATGCCCAACCACCATGAATAAGATATTTTTATGGTAAGTCTGTCCCAAATTCAAAATAACCCACTTCCAGATTAATCTAATGCCCACACATAGCTGGCCTCAACAATGTTTTTGAAAAAAAAAAAACCTATATTTTTTCAAAAGCATCAGAATTAATGTGAAATATGGGCAAGACTAGAAACCATGGTCATACTGAGACAGGTAAAAAATTAAAATGATGACTTTTAAGAAATAATAGGACAGTTTCTAGATTAATTAGAATGGGACTTTGATGAGAATTTCCACATATTTCTGCTTTTCTCTAAGAGTGCAGGACAAGGGTGTGTATCTCACGGAAGGTGATGCTGGAGCTGCTTCCTAAGAATGTGGGAATCATCCAGACAACGGGCATTCTTGACTAAGGGAAGTAGGTGTGCAAAGACACAAAGGTAGGAGACAGTGCAGATTGTTCACCTTTCCTCCACGTTATAACTAAACTTTCCAAGTGTTAGCTGAGCACCCAGATAGAGACTGTATTTCCCAGCCTAGTGTTAGGACTAGTTCCTGCTTATGAGATATGAGCAAAAGTGATGTGGGCTGCCAATCCCCTCATGGAATTTAGATAAAAAAGAAACATCTGTCTACTATGAATCACTATATATACTTTACAGCAGCTTAACTATAACTAATACAGTAGGCTTGGGAAATGCAGACACTATAGTTCAGTATGGCTGGAGTGAGATGTGAGACGAGAGGGTGATACATGTAGCTAGAAAAATGAAAGGGGCCAGATTATGAAAGGTCCTGCGTGCCATGCTAGGGTGGTTGGATTGTTATCCTGAAGCCTATTACCTACCCTTTGAAAGATCCTTGAGCTTGCTTGAGCTCACATCTGACTATGATTTTTCTTTCTGAGATAAGAAGTATATAGAAGTTAAGAATCTCAGATAGGTTTTTAGTGTTGCTCACCTTGCTGTTTCAAGTTTGGTTTCCCTCAGAACCCATCTGGTTACTTATGGCTGTTTATTGGCCTATGAGGAACACACAGTTTTCTGGAGTGAGTACATGGGGAAAGTAGGGTGGGGTGAGGAAAGACAGGGAGGGACCAGGGGGGATGGGTCTTGGGGAACCCTTCCCTTCTGCTGCTAACATTTTCCTCAAAATGTTCCCAACTTCTGAAAGTCCCAATGCTCACAAGTCTGCCCAGGGTTCTGGGAAAATGGGAATGTGCTTGGTATCCCAGACTAGCCTAATTTAACCTTGTGTGGAAGAGGGCCAGCAATCACCTTGGGTCCAGGTCACCTTCTTCACTGAAACGCTCTGTCAGGGTTTCCCAGTGCTCTAGAGGAGTTTTAGTGGTTACTGTCACTACAGATGGACCATATCATATTCCCCTTCTCAATCCAAGCAGGAACTTTATTAAAAAAGAGAGTCAAGGAAGGTGGCTGGGTGGCTCAGTCAGTTCAGAGGCTGACTTTTGATTTCAGCTCAGATCATGATCTTAGGGTCCTAGGATCAAGCCCCACATTGTTGGACTCCGCGCTCAGCGGGAAGTCTGCTTGAGGATTTTCTCTCTCTCACTCTGCCCCTCCCCCTGCGTTCTCTCTCTCTCTCTCTAATATAAGTAAATAAATTTTTTTTAAAAGTCAAGGATGGGGTGCCTGGGCGGCTCAGTCAGTTGAGCATCTGCCTTCAGCTTGGGTCATGATCCCTGGGTGCTGGAATCCAGCCCTGCATCCGCTGTCTGTTCAGCAGGGAACCTACTTCTCCCTCTCCCCTCCCTGCACTTGTGCTCTCTCTCTCTCAAATAAATAAATAAATAAAATCTTAAAAAAAGAAACAATAAAAAAAGTCAAGGAAAAACAAAAATATGAAAAAGAAAATACAAAGTCCTACAAATACGTGAGCTTACAAGGCATGGATAATCCTTTTCTTTTTTTTTAACACAAGTTTTTTGGTTGACACAATTTTGACTCACCATGCCTGAATCCTTCACTTTCCTTTTTGTGGCCTCAACTGAAAGAACAGTTTTCTTGTTTGCACTTTAGAATGGTTGGTATGGGCAGGTCTGGAGAGGCTGAGGGCTGTGAGAGGAGTAAACCTTCTAGGTGGCTGGAGTCGGGAGGAAATCACAATTAATACTCCTTTTACTTAGGGTTGTCCTTTATCAGAGTTGACCAATGGTGGGACTAAAACTTTCCACTAGGAGATAAGCAAAATCAGTAAAAGCTAATTCTGGTGCTCAAATTTCAGTGCCCAAAACTTCAGGAATGGCAGACTGGAATTTGCATCATTGTACACGGTGAAAAAAATACAAATATTTTTAATTTTTGGTAAAATACGAATTAAAAGTTTACCATCTTAGCCATTTTTAAGCATATAGTTGAGTAGTGCTAAGTTTATTCATCTTGTTCCATAATGAATCTCCATAACTTTTTCATCTTGCAAAACTGAAACACTATACTCATTAAACAACTCCAAGCAATATATATTTTTCATAAAATATTGTTTCCCTCTTCTCTACTTGGCTAACTCATTTTTCAGGTCTTAATTTGGATGTCCGTTTCCCCAGTAAGAATTCCATGACTATTTCTGTTCATATCTTCTCTTGTGGAACTTGTTATATTGGACTGTAATTGTTTAATTTAGATTATAAGTTCCTCAATGGCTGTCTTATTTATTGTTATCTCCTTACAGCTTGGTATAGAGCCTAGATAAGTAGATGTTGCACAAGTATTTGCTGATTTGAAACCATCTTTAACAAGAGGAAGACTAACATAGATCCAAGTGAAGTGAGTTGGGATGAAGTTTAGAAAGGCCACATTTGCACCTAAGATGTGTGACCATGATCTGAATGAATTCCCCCAATTTTGGGGGCCATTTGTACTTGGGCTGAAGAGGAGAGGAGGCACCAGGGAAAAAAAAAACAACTTCTCAGAATGACCCTGCTTTCAGGAAAGGGAATTATGAGAACACACATACTTGTGGTTGAGGTAAATAGGATTGGGAATTAGGAAGCCCGCACTGGAGCCCTGGCTTCTCTCCTAATTATCTTTATTCTTTCACTATTCATGTAATCTCTCTGAATGAAAGTTTTCTCATCTATAAAAATAGATAAAGCAAAACCTGCCCCTTATGACACAGAACTCTTGTGAAGATATGAAAATGCTTTATGAACTATAAAGTAATGTATAAACTTTAATTACTAGAATTATAATATTATAGTGAGGGTTGCTATTTAGGGAAGGGCAAGCAAGTTCCCTGAGGCAGACTCGAGAGGCCCCAGGTTGAATTTCTCAGAATTTTTCTTGAGGAATGAAGCCAGGTTTTAGAACCTGATTCCCTCAAAGAGAATGGTCAGCTTCATTTATCTGGACTGTATTGCTTGGCCTTCAGGGAGGAAACAATAAAGGCCTAGCATTAGACACAATTAAAACACACACACACCACACACCTATGTAGAATTGGGATTTAGGGAAAGCGAGAGTGGAGGTAAAGAGACATAAGCTCGGGTGAAGATTGGGAATGTGGCTGAGACTATGCAAAGTGAACCTAGGCAGGTTTGTTTTTTGGGCACCACTTTCTTGGTGTCTTGCTCCCAATGAGCCCCTGTTTAAAGTACAGTTGTTGCGTGGAACAGTTTCAGAAAGTCTGAAAAGAGTAAACACTAAGGAAAAAAAGGCAGGGGGAGGGGTCATTCTAGCAGCCTGGCTTCTCTGCAATTTCCAGACTGCTTCTCCCTTGTTATAAGAACTATCCACTTAGGGGGTACCATACAGTTGCTCTTAAATTTAGACTTGGAAATTTAAAAGCTGTGCAACCTGATCTGAATAGAAATGTGGTCACAAAGCGTAAAGAAAGTCAATGAAAACAGGATTTTAATATTTTAGAAACCATTTCCTCTGCTGCATTGGAAATTCAAATAGAACAGTACGGGGGCATGGGAATTGGAAGCAGAATATGAAACCTACCAGGACAGAAAAGCAGAACAGATATTCCTACTTTCACTGTCCATCATAAATAAAGAATCGTTAATAAACAGCTCAAATATAGGAAACCGTCCTTTCCCGTTTTAATCCCAAGGAATAAAAAGCAAACTTACTTAAGAAGACAGGTGAAGTTTTGAAATTGGGCAATTTTGGCCTAGCTATTGTGCTGTTAAATATTTACGTATTAAAGCATAGTCTTGGGGGAAGATGTCTGGAGCCTTTTGCTTCTTTCAAACCACTTTCACATCTACATCTGTTTCTCATTTTAAATCTCCTCAGGTTTAATTATTTTTTTTCTGATCCCTCACTTTCTCACTAAAAAACAATTAATATATTTGTTTAGTTTTATTTCCTCCATCATTTTTCCCGCTTCTCTTTTACGGGTGTATAAAATACGGCTACTACTCAGTAACACCCAAATGGAGAAGAGTGATTCTTAATGCTAAAAGATCAGTAAAATCACTTTTCTTTTGATTCAGAAAATAGGGCTGTCAGTTTGATAGGTGAAAATGTGTATTTGAAATTTGACAAAATGCCAATATATGACATCAAATTGTAGGCCAGGAACACTCCTGCTGAGTGGATCCTCCAGTGACATGTTAGGAATGCATTTGCTGGGAAAGTATTCCACCCAACATAGATCCCTCAAGGTGATTAATTGCCTGATGTGTCTGCTTTGTGCTTTGAACTTGAAAAACCCAGTGTAAATACAAAGTATATCATGATGGGAATGGTGGTAAGGATGCTAATGACAGGATGATAGATAAGAACCTTAGTGAAATGTGACTTTAAGTACTTTAACAGACTGATTCAACATTTTTTTCTTCTTTTTTGACACAAGGAAATAGTGTTTGAATCCATGCAGGAATTCACTAGGTTTGCTTTCAATATGGCATTTACTTTACTCCCATTCATAATGATTTTCAGGTTTTCACATGCAGTACATGAATTATTGTTTCCCAGCTCTACATCTGTTTCCCCATCTCTTTGGCTGCCATTAACAACTACAGAAAAGAATCTATGAAACAATGTATAGCCTATAGTTATCTCTAAACAGATTTAATTGGCCACTCCTTAAAAGGAGTTCTTTCTTTTAGATATATTGTGCAACCAAATGCTTTGCACACCTCCGCCTGACTCCCAATCAATTTTGGGCCTAAGGCTGGTGTAATCTATAGTTGACAGATATGTTTAATGAGCCTGGCTTTGAGCATTGGTAGCTGAGGGACTGCGGATTAGGTTTTATCTTACTTCACATCTTGATTAATAATCTGGGAGGAGGCTTCAACAGGCTAATGGAATGAATTCGCAGTGTGAACGGAGCTGGGAGACACTGCAGAAAGAGAGGGCAGCTTAAGAAGGCCAGTGGGGGGTAGGCAGGTGGGGAGGCTTTGGGTGAGCTTGCCCCTCAGCACTGCTCTGCAGAGAGGTAGTGTGAAGGGTGGTGTGGGGGGAGCCAGAGAGCAAAACCCTTTTCTGGAGTTAATACACTGGATCTGAAGGGCTTTAGCTTGCATGGCTGCCCAGCAGAGCTCTTTTGCAATGTGTTGCTCACTGCTAGTTCCTGCCAAATTTGGGGAAATAATCAGAAACATAGGTTTTCCACATTAAGGAGGAAACCAGAATGTAGTAGTGCTCAAACAAACCCAGAGGCAGCACTTCCTTATGGGGTGGGCTGCTGGGAAGTGTTTCATGAACAGACTTCACCATGAATACACATGGAAACCCCTTGCTCTGACCACCTGAATGAATTTCCCCATCCTATCAAATTGTTCCTCTACTGGGGGAGAAAGGCAACCTAAATCTTCCTCTAATTGGAAGCATTCTTTAATTATCTGAAAAGCTGGATCTCTCTGTTAGGAAAATCTTAACTTAAAAATGTTCTTGGGGTACCTGGCTGGCTCAGACAGTGGAGCATGCCACTCTTGATCTCAGGGTTGTAGTTCCAGTCCCATGTTCCATACAGAGATTACTTAAAAATAAAACCTTTAAAAAAAATGTACTCTGTGGTTCATGAAACCATTTTTATAGAAGTAGTAGAGGCTATGTACTCTGACTTCCCTTCCTTTGGTGATAAAAAATCCTTTCCCCATGATAAATTAATTAAACACAGAGGCCATTATATCAAAGTAGTTCTAATTCAATGATGGCCTATGAAAGCAAACCAAAATGTAAGCCTATAAATGACTCAATGTAATGAAATCAAAATGGGAAGGACGACCAATGACAAACAGCCAACTAGGCTTTAAACCATAGCCAATTGTATTATTTCCTTTATTTGATTCCACACTTTCTCTATGTAAGTCTTTCTCTGGCTCCTGTTGGCACTAACCACTTCTGGTTTAGCACTGCTAAACCATTCTAATTGAATTTTGCTCAAATAAACTCTTAAAATTTTTAATATGCCTCAGTTTATCTTAACACCCACAAGATGTGAGTTTCCCCATTGTCTTGAGGACTGGTGGGCCAGTACCAAGTGAAAATGGGACTAGAGGACCTACAGGGTGTCTAATTTATCCTCTGTCTTTTTGCCTGCTGCTTTCTAGTGGTGACTCTCCAGAAGTGAATAAATTATAATTTTAGAGCATGAAAGTGAGTTAAGAATATAGTCAAGAGTCCTTCTTTTACAAATAGGAAACAAGAAGAGATTTGACTTATCAGTTACCAGGATCGCAATCAGTGGAGCTGGAATGTGAATGGGCCTCTGCTTTTCAGTCCAGCTGACCTCCCTTTCAGGGAATCCCTGAAATGCCCAGTATTTAGACTGTTGAGCAAATGGAAGTCTAATCAGGATATTCTGGGGAGATTCACCAGATAGCATATGGATTTTGATTAATTTATTGGTTATGAGACTAGGGATTTTGAAGATTCAGGAAGAGACTTACTATCCACCCTATAGGATAAAGAAATGCATCAGAGGTGAAGAATGAGTTACATTTGGAGCACTTTGCTCATAGGAAAGTTTTCTCCTGGAATTTTGAGAGATTCAGAAGATATGGGGAAATATTCAGAGGAAGAACACTTTCACTATTATTCCGTGATTTTATTCTTGTAAATGATTTCAAATTACCTGCCAACTTCAAAGCCATTTATATATCCCAGTTTTTTGGCTTGGTGAATAAAGGAAACTTTCATAACATCTGGAAAGATGAGAATGTCAAGCAAATCATATTTCCCAAAGAAACCATTACGTTGTAGGCTTTTAACACATTGGTTAACAATCTCACTGCATTGTCACTGAAATGATTTGAAGAGAGAGGTCTTTCATATCACAATTAGCCACCTCAGAGCAAATTTGGAAAATGGGTGGGGAGCTATTAGAAGAAGTAGGAGGGAAAGTATAATAGCAGCAGTTCATGAAAACATTTTCATTTCAGTTTTAGCACAGCTTTTACTGTGTATCTGGCAGGTTAACACACCCTTGTGGCTGCTTATTCATAATAATATTTATCTGTGAGAAAAAGTGGTTGTAGAGTTTAATTTGGTTGAAAGTGGTTCTTATACCTCGGAATGAAGTGTATTGGACAAGTATAAATATAAGCATGATTATTTTTGTTATCCTTGGTTTAAACTCCTAACTTCAAAAGGGCATTGATGAGGGAGGGGTTCCTAACACCTAGGAGTTTCTGACAGGCATCCAAAGTACAACTTTTGATAGACCCTAAATATGAAAAACATGTCTTGCCCAGGAAAATAGATTTGACCTTTTAAAATTTTTATTTTCTATTAAAATAATGCTAGTACATGGGCTTTTAAAAAAATTGCTCAAATTCTGTAATTTTTATAAGTCTGAAAGCACATGCCAATGCTGTGGCATACATAGACAAAAGGGAAAAGCTTACCTGAAGAAAGAAGTTAAATAGTGGGGAGGGAAGCAAAAGAAAAATAAAATCAAGCTGAAATCAAAGGAGGGGTAAAAATGTCAATGGAAAAATAGGAGAGTCCCAATCTTCTTGAATATTTTATAGCGAGCTTCAGAGTAAGCTTGATCACCCAAAGGACACACCACAGGGATTAGTGTTCGAAAATGAACAACAGATGTTGGATGTCAACAGATAATATCCCAGTGGGTGAAGAGCATTTAGGGTGAAAGAAACTAAAACACATTGTCAGGGGGTCTCCAATACTTTGGGTAAATCTTTGATGAGGAATAAGTTTCTTACGCAGCTATCAGAGATTCATTGGAGCAACCCAGTGGTTTTTCTAGTTAATAGGCTCTTAAGTGAACGTCAGAGGAAAATTAATTAGGCAATGGTCACTTACAGAACATCTATGTATGTCATTGTGTATTGACATAAGTCCTTCCCTAAAGGGGATTATAACTGAGAATCATTCATTGATTAACAAATGTCTTTGAGTAAAGTTGACTTGGGTGGGGAAGAATCATTGCTTTTTTCAGCACGGGACTTCCTCAAAACATCTTCCTGGTCATTATATTTATAAGGTGGCTGTACCCTATCTTCTCAGTGACTCTTTATTCCCTTACTGTGCTTTACTGTCTTCATAGTGTTTGCCTGGTTTTATATACGTGTTGTTTCCTTGCTCATTATCTGTCTCCCCCACCAGAATATAAACTCCATGAAATTAGGGATGACCTTTGTTTTCTTTATCACAGTGTACCTAGTGCTTAGAATAGTGCCTGGGGACGCTTGGGTGGCGCAGTCCTTAAAGGTCTGCCTTTGGCTTAGGGCGTGATCCCGGCGTTCTGGGATCGAGCCCCACATCACGCTCCTCTGCTAGAAGCCTGCTTCTTCCTCTCCCACTCCCCCTGCTTGTGTTCCTTCTCTCGCTGGCTGTCTCTCTCTGTCAAATAAATAAATAAAATCTTTAAAAAAAATAGTGCCTGGCACATGGTTGGAACTTTGAAATGCATCAGGTGGTATTTCAGACACAAGTATTTAATCTAGAACTTGATTGAAGAATAAATATGTTAAGTCACTATGATAAACAGAGAAGATAAGTCAGGGAGAAGAGAAGATGGAAGAGAAAGACAATTTATAATTTGCATTTCCTTCATGTTTCTTGATTTATGGATTGAGAAAGTACCAACTCTGGGCAACTGAGTGTACACAGCCTCTGGCCCATCTGAATATCTTAGAGAAATTTGCGTGAAGGCACAGGAAGGGCTGGAGTTGCTCTTTATTTCAGGTGAGACAACTGAGCATCAGATATACCCATCAGCTCATCTCCATCTCATCTTCTTTCCTCTCCTGCTCACCACTTCCAAACAAAAATACCGAGGGCTATTGTTCTACTCTCAGAAACTTGGACATTCACAGTTCTGCTAAAATCATTAATCCACCCATTATCTATATATATTCTTTGAATGCATACAAAGTAGTGAGCCTCCCAAAATGAACAAGACACAGTTTTAATTCTACATGGACTTATCATCAACAACTAGCAAATCTCTCGTTGCTGTTGTGACTGGTGAGAGTTGTCTGTGCTTACTGTCCTCAGGGGAGGATAAGGATCCTATAAGGATCCTCTGTCTGTAGCTTTGTTCCTTTGCTGTGGTGCTTCAGTGGGGAAAAGGAAGATCTAGGCCTTGAATCTGTTGACCTACTGTTGAAAATAAGATAAATAAGAACTATGTTTCAAAAATGATTGCCATCTTAAAATTCTTAACAAAATTATTCTGCAAAGCACTTTATTGAGCTCTGTGTCTCCCATTTATTTAGTGAGCTGGTTTCTCTACTGTGAGGGGTCTGTTCACTAGTCAGATTTAAGGCCTACTATGTGTTAGGCACTGGAAAGCAAAGATGAGATGGATAGCACCTTTGTCCTCAAGGAGCTCAGAGTCCAGTAGAGGTGAAAAACCATGTCCACAAAATAATGTGAAAAACATGAAAGTATGTATAAGGCTCAGAAGTAGCTCAGAAAAGGAATGGTTGGTTAACTCTCTGAAAAATGAATGGAATAAAAGAACATGGGGAGGTGATCCAAGCCAAGGATCATTACCTTTTGGAGAAGAACTACTTGAATCTCTTCTGAGTCTTGAGTTCACTGAGACATGAGGGATGAAGACACCATTCTGGCAGGATGGACAGGAGGGCTGGTTACTAGTGGAGCTTGTGAGTTGGTTCCAAGTTTAGCCCTGTATCAACATGTAGAGGTTGTGAAGGCCACACTGCTTTAGCATTCAGAGTTTGTTGGGAGATGAATCTAGCCTACAGTTTTCAAAAAGGTAAATTTAATCCATTTAAAGAAATATCCCTTAGCCTGACACTCTGCCTAGTGTGCTGTTAAAAATGTTCTCTGCAAAATGATAATGAAATGTTGTTGTTTTAATGCTTTTATTTGGCAGAGGTACACCAGGGATCAGGAACCAAAGATCTGAAAAGTGGGTCAGCATAAAAGGCAATAGGAATCAGGAACTCCTGGCAAGGTGAAAGGGTAGAGATGCAGAGGAAAGAGGGCAGTGACCACAGTAGATCTTTCAATCTGTGTTCCAGCAGAGAGATAGGTGGTAAGAAGATAAGAAGGGCTGGAGAACCTGTGATCAGGGGGAAGGTGGGGTCAAACATCTCACATTTGCCCTTTATAGGTTCTACTAAGGAGCTGCGTCTTTGAGTTCTTTCACCTACTAGCTTTCATAGGAATGCTATGAGAATTTAATAGTGATTATCCATATGATGATTGCTTAGCAGAGTATCAGGAACATAGAAAATGTCCTAAAATATTAACTATGACTACTGCTGCAACTACTAATGTTACTAGTAAGTAGTCCCATTATTACTAAACCATCACTAACAACCCCAAAGCAGGACCTGCATCCATCAGCTCTGGGGCAAGAGGGGAAGTAGGAACTGAGTATTGGGGGATAGGGGAGTCCCAGGAAGCTATGGGTTTTGCAGCAGAAGAGAAAGAGCAACCCTAGTATAAAAGCAAAGAGGGACAGGGAGTCACGTAGCTGCTCAGCTGAGGATGTGGGCAAATTGGGCTGGAGTTAGGGAAGAAGAAAAGCAAACAAAAAGCAGATACCATAAGAAAAGCACTGGAAAGATTAAAATAAGTAACTAGAATCATAAATATATAAAAAATAATGTACAAATTTATATTGCCCAGATTATGAACAGAATCTGTGTATCAAACAATCTTAAGTTATAGCTGTGACCCTCCCTTTGAGGTGAGGATGTCATTGTCAATTCTGGAGGGTTCGG
>NC_048218.1:141585221-141729456 GCF_002007445.2 Ailuropoda melanoleuca | reverse complement strand
GAGAGAGAGAGAGAGAGAGAGAGAGAGAGACAAAGAGAGAATGAATGGGGCTGAGGGACAAAAGGAGAGGGAGATTGAGCAGGGAGCTCACTGCGGGGCTCAATCCCAGGACCCTGAGATCATGACCTAAGCTGAAGTCAAGTGCTCAACCAACTGAGCCACCCAGATGCCCCAATAAGATGGCATTTTAGACAGATGCTCTGGCAGTGGTGTGGAGACTAGATTGAAGGGTTTGAGGCTGAAGATGGGGACTTGAAGCAGGAGCCTATTTCATGGTGTAGGTGGGAGTCAGAGGACTTAAACTGAGGCAGTGATAGTGGGAATAGAGAGGAGGGGAAGGGAGAGGACTTGAGATGTATTGTGGATGTTGATGGCGGGTGTAAGCTTATTTGAGTATTAAACAAGTTCACTTAGATAAAGCAATTCAAACAGTGCCATGCACACAGTAAGTGCTCAATAAATACTGGCTGTTATTGTCCTACCTCTTCTGGTACAAACATTTCCTACATTGTATTGCAGTTACTTACTGTAAATATCCCTGATGAGACTGTCACCTCTTTAAAGGTAGAAGTCATCTTTTGAATTTCTTTCAGCAACAATCATAATGCTTAACACAACAGATATTTATTGATCCACTGAATTATTCTGATTACTTGAATATGGGGTTTTCTTGTTTAGGATAAGCCATACCTTTCAACCTATTTTTTTTGCTGGAACTTAAAGCATCAGCTTTAACAATTTGAGAGTTTATAGTTGATGGTTAAGACATGTTGTCATACATATTTATGGTTTCCTTGCTGCTGAATATTTGGTCAGTAATGCAACCACCAATTATTTCATTTTTCTAGTGGGAAACATGGTCTTCTTTATGACTTGGTTTCTAGGAATGGTGAAAATTGAGGACTACTTGTGCTTTTCCAAAGAACATTAACATACATTATCTTAGATCTCATAATTTCTTAGTTTTTCTACCTATCTCACTGGTACAAAGAGGGACTTGTTACACAACTGTCTACCCACATAATAATTCTGTGGTCTAATAATTCTCGACCATATTTTCCTAATTTAATGGTGAGTATATATACTGAGTCTGTATATCTGGCCTGTAATTTTCTTTTTTTGTAGAAAATTGGCTGGCTGCAGTATTGGTAATGCTAGTCTTATAAAATGAGTTTGGAAATGCTCCTTCTTATTCATTTTTTCAGAAGCATCTGAGAAGGATTGGTAATAATTTTTCTTTCAGTATATGGTAGAACTTGCCAGTGAACACATCTAGTCCCGGGCTTTTATTTGTTGGGGGAAATTTTCATTACTGATTCAATCTTTTGCTCAATATTGGTCTGTTCAAATTTTCTATTACTTCATGGTTCAGTCTTGATAAGTTGTGTGTTTCTAGGAATTTATTCATTTCTTCTAAGTCATCTAATTTTTTGATGTATAATTGTTCATAGTAGTCTCTTATGATCCTTTGTATTTCTGTGGTATTAGTTATAATGTCTCCTCTTTCATTTATTATTTTATTAATTTGAGTCAACTCTCTTTTCTTAGTCTAGCTAAAGGTTTGTCAATATTGTTCTTTTCAAAAAACCAACTCTTAGTTTTGTTGATTTTTCTATTGCCTTACTAGTTTCTATTTCACTTATTTCTGCTCTAATCTTTATTTCCTTCCTTTTACTAATGTTGGGCTTAGTTTGTTCTTTATCTAGCTCCTGGAGGTGTAAGTTTAGGTTGTTTATTTGAGATAATTTTTTAAAATTATTTTTTATTTTTTCAAATTTTTATTTAACTTCTAGTTAGTTAATATATAGCGTAGTATTGGTTTCAGGAGTAGAATTTAGTGATTATCACTTACATATAATACACAGTGCTCATCATAACAAGTCCCCTCCTTAATACTCATCACCCAATTAGCCCATTCTCCATCTCTCTCCCTCCATCAACCCTCAGTTTGTTCTCTATCATTAAGAGTCTCTTATGGTTTACCTTCTTTTTTTTTTCCTTCCCATATGTTCATCTGTTTTGTTTCTTAAATTCCACATATGAGTGAGATCATATGGTATTTGTCTTTCTCTGACTGACTTATTTCACTTAGCATAATACACTCTAGCTTCATCCATGTTGTTGCAAATGGCAAGATTTCATTCTTTTTGATGGCTGAGTAATATTCCATCACACACACACACACACACACACACACACACACACCCCATGTCTTCTTTATCCGTTCATCTGTCAGTGGACATTTGGGCTCTTTCCATAGTTTGGTTATTGTTGATAATGCTGCTATAAACATCAGGGTGCATGTACCCCTTCGAATCCATATATATTTTTTTTTACCCTTTGGGTAAATACTTAGTAGTGCAATTGCTGGATTGTAGGGTAGTTCTAACTTTATGTAATTTTAAGTAGGTAGTGTTTAACTTTATGAGGAACCTCCATACTGTTTTCCAGAGTGGCTGTACCAGTTTGCATTCCCACCAACACTGTGAGAGGGTTCCCCTTTCTCTGCAACCTTGCCAACATCTGTTGTTTCCTGTGTTGCTAATTTTAGCCATTCTGACAGGTGTGAGGTGGTATCTCATCATGGTTTTGATTTGTATTTCCCTGATGCCAAGTGATGTTGAGCATCTTTTCATGTGGCTGCTATCCATGTGTATGTCTTTTTTGGAAAAATGTCTATTCATGTCTTCTGCCCATTTCTTAACAAGATTGTTTTGGGGTTGTTAAGTTTCATAAGTTCTCTACAGATTTTAGATACGAACCTTTTAACAGATATGTCATTTGCAAATATCTCCCCCCATTCTGTAGGCAGCCTTTTAGTTTTGTGGACTGTTTCCTTCATTGTGCAGAAGGTTTTATCTTGATGAAGTCCCAACAGTTCATTTTTGCCTTTGTTTCCCTTGCCTCCAGTGATGTGTCTAGTAAGAAGCTGCTATGGCCAATGTCAAAGAGGTTGGTGCCTATGTTCTGCTCTAGGATTTTGATGGCTTCCTGTCTCTCATTTAGGTCTTTCCTCTACTTTGAATTTATTTTTGTGTATGGTGTAAGAAAGTGGTTCAGTTTCATTTTCCTGCATGTTGCTGTCCAGTTTTCCCAATGGCATTTGTTGAAGAGACTTTTTTCCCATTGGATATTCTTTTTTTTTCCATTAGATATTCTTTTGTTGAAGATTAGTTGGCCATAAAGTTGTGGGTCCATTTCTGCATTCTCTGTTCTGTTCCATTGATCAAGGTGTCTGTTTTTGTGCCAGTACCATACTATCTTGATGACTAAAACTTTGTAATAGAGCTTTCAGTCCAGAATCGTGGTGCCTCCAGCTTTGCTTTTCTTTTTCAGGATTGCTTGGCCATTCAGAGTCTTTGGTGGTTCCATGCAAATCTTAGGATTGTTACAGCTCTGTGACAAATGTTGGTGGTATTCTGATAGGGATTGAATTAAATGTGTAGATTGCTTTGGGTAGTATAGACATTTTAACAATGTTTGTTCTTCCAATCCATGAGCATGGAATGCTTTTCCACTTCTTTGTGTCCTCTTCAATTTCTTTCATAAGTGTTTTTACAGTTTTCAGATTACAGATCTTTTACCTCTTTGGTTAGGTTTGTTCCTAGGTATCTTATGGTTTCTGTTGCAATTGTAAATGGGATCAGTTCCTTGATTTTTTTTTTTCTGCTGCTTCATTATTGGTGTATAGAAATGCAACAGATTTCTGTACATTGATTTTATATCCTGCAACTTTACTGACTTCATGTATTAGTTCTAGCAATTGTTTTGTGGAGTCTTTCAGGTTTTCTATATAATGTACCATGTCATCTGCAAATAAGAAAGTTTGACTTCTTCCTTGCTGATCTGGATGCCTTTATTTCTTTTTTTTCCTGATTGCTGAGGCTGAGACTTTCAATACTATGTTAAGTAATAATGGTGAGAGTGGACATCTCTGTCTTGTTCCTGATTGTAGAGGAAAAGCTCTCAGTTTTTCCCCATTGAGGATGGTATTAGTTATGGGTCTTTCATATATGGCCTTTATGATATTGAGGTATATTCCATCTATCCCTACTTACTTTGTTGAGGGTTTTTTTTTTTTATCAAGAATGGATGCTATATTTTGTTAAATGCTTTTTCTGCATCTATTGACAGGATCATATTGTTCTTATCCTTTCTTTTATTAATGTGGTGTATCCCATTAATTGATTTGTGAATATTGAACTATCCCTGCAGCCCATGAATAAATTCCACTTGATCATGGTGAATAATTCTTTTAATAAATGGTGGATTCAATTTGCTAGTATATTGTTGAGAATTTTTGCATCCCCTTTTAGTGGGGTCTTTGGTTTTGAAGTCAAGTAATGCTGGAGATAGTTTTTTTTCTTAATGTAGGTGTTTATCACTATAAATTTCCCTCTTAGAACTGCTTTGGTGCAGCCCATAAGTTTTGGTATGTTGTATTTCCATTTTCATTTGTCTCAAGATATTTTTTTTATTTCCCTTTGATTTCTTCTTTGACCCATTAGTTGTTTAGTGTGTGATGCTTAATTTCTACATATTTGTGAATTTTCCAGTTTTCTTCTTGTTAAATTTTGAGTTTCATACTATTGTGGTCAGAAAAGATACTTGAAAAAAAAAAAGAAGAGATACTTGATATGATCTCAATCTTCCTACTTTGGTTAAGACTTGTTTTATGACCTAAAATATGGTTTATCCTGGAGAATGATCCATGTGTATTTAAGCAAAATGTGTATCAGCTGTTGGACAGAATCTTCTGTATATATTTGTTAGGTCCATTTGGTCTAACGTACAGTTCAGGTTCATTATTTCTTATTGATTTTCTGTCTGTGCGATCTATCTTTCCTGTTGTTGAGAGTGGGGTATTAAAATCCCTGACTATTATTGTATTGTTATTTTTGCCTACAGATCTGCTAATAATTGTTTAATATATTTAGATGCTTCTATACTGGGTGTGTTTATATTTTAAATTGTACATCCTTTTAATGAATTGACCACTTTATCATTATATAATGACCTTCTCTGTCTCTTTTTTTTATAATAATTTTTTTTATTATATTATGTTAGTCTCCTGTTACAGCTTTTGACTGGAAGTTATTTTGTCTGATATAAGTAAAGCTATCCCTGCTCTCTTTTAGTTTACATTTGCACTGAATATTTTTTTTCATCCATTCACTTTCAGCCTATGAGTGTTGTTAAAGTTTAAGTGAGTCTCTTGTAGGCAGCATATAGTTGGGTCTTGCTTTTGTTTGTTTGTTTAAACCCATTCAGCTACTCTATGTCTTTTAATTGGAGAATTTAAGCATTTACATTTAGAATAATTATTGATAGATAAGGAGTTGCTATCACCATTTTGTTAACTGCTTTCTGATTGTTTTGTTGTACCTTTGTTCCTTTCTTCCTCTCTTGCTGTCTTTCTTTGTGAATTGATGATTTTTGTAGTGGTATGCTTTGATTCATTTTCTTTATCATTTGTGTTTCTATTATGTTTATTTTCTTTGTGATTACCATGGTGTTTTCATAATACATCTTATAGTTATAATGCTCTATTTTAAACTGACAGCTTAGCTTCAGTTACATAAAAAAGTTTGACATATTTATTTGCCATTACCCCACTTTATGTTGTTGATGTCATAATTTACATCTTTTTATATTATATATTCATTAACAAAATATTCTAGCTATAGTTATCTCATCACTTTTCTCTTTTAACCTGTACTCTAGGGTTGGAAGTGATTTATACATTACCATTACAGTATCAGAGTATTAAAAAGGCTTTGCCTTCATTTCTGGAGGATAACTTTTCCATGTAAAGTATTCTTGGTGGGCAGTTTTTTTCTTTGAATACTTGGAGTATATGTATCCCACTCTCTTCTGGCCTGCAAGATTTCTGCTGAGAAATCTGCTGATGACCTTACTGGGATTCTCTTATACGGGATGAGCCTTTTTTCCCTGTCTGCTTTTGAAATTCTCTCTTTGTTATTTTGAGAGTTTGTTTTGTTTAAATAATGCATCTCAGTAACAATCTTTGGGTTGAATCTCTTTGGGGATCTTTGAGTTTCAAGTACCTGGATGGCTCTAAATATCTCTTAACTCCTCTGCTATTTTAAGTTTTCAAGTATGCTTTGTTGTTGTTGTTGTTTTTCTAGCTTCTCCTCCTCTGTCATGCTGTATCAACCACCAAGGTGTGTCAGCCAAGAACTACAGTCTTAAGCCTCCATCCAGACCCTTCTATGTGTGTCTGTTTGTAGGGTCACATGAAGCCAGGCAGCTGAATATGGCTGTAGAGGCACAGACTTTCCTCTAAGATCTCAGGAAGACCACCCAACAGCAGGGGAAACAGAGGCTAAAGTCTACATGCAGGAGGTCTTGAAAAGCCTTCAGACACATGGAAACTAACAAAGGTATATGATGCTTGTTAAGTCGGAGCAGCTCAGATGATCTGCCTAGCTGTGGCTACCTCCTCTGGATTTAAGGGAGCTTCCTTTTCATGGTCTCATTTTCTGTAGGAAGCAGCTTTTCTGTAGATAAGCCTCTGAAGGTGGTACTGGGGCAATGATCATAGGTATTTGGTGTCAACCATAATTTCCTGATGTTCGATGCATTCTTCAGAAACTCTTTTTTCTACTTTCTAAAGCTGCCATATTTACCTATGAGGTGGAAAATTCTCTCCCTCTCTCTCCCTTCCTTCCTCCTTCCCTTCCTTCCTTTTTCTTTCTCCCTTTCTCCCTTTCTCTCTTTCTTTCTCAGAGAGAGAGAGAACACAAGCAGGGGGAGTGGCAGGCAGAGGGAGAAGCAGGCTCCCTGCTGAGCAAGGACCCTGATGAGGGACAGGTGGAAACTATTTTCTACACATTCTTAATAGAAATGTGTGTGAAGAGAGGATAAATAGGTTCTAATTCTGGATTTAGTTACCTGGGCTTTAGTCTATTGACCTTACAGTGTCTCTTTTGATGGCCTGTCTCTTTTGCTTTTTGCTTTGTTTGACTATCTGGGGAGATAGTTGAGGTCACTAAATAAATGATTTCCAGGAAAATGAATTGTTATATCTCTGAAACTGCTATCAAAGTGATTTTTCCCAGTGTTTTTCTAGGAATATACAACACATTTATGTTTTTAAGAGCCTCTGGTTTCTTTAAAAGTAAATACTATTTGACACTATCAATACCTTCATCCTTCTCTTCACTTTTTTTTGAATCTTTGACTATGGAGGTTAGTGACACTGATATCATTTTTAAAAATGCTCTGAAATGTAGCTTACTATGGCAAGTAGATTATGTTTATTTTATTAAAATACACTGTTTAAATGTCTTCTTCCTTTCCTGTTTTCCTTATTCCTTCTTCCATTTCCCTTCTATTAGCACTTAGGTTCCTTAGACTCAACTTCTTCCCTCCCTTTCCTTCATCCATTATTTAGTTAGCACTTACTATATTCTAGGTGCTCCCTACACGAACTTATGCTCTAGTAGGAAGGGCAAAATGTACACAAATTCCATAATGAAATCCATATATGTTTAAATGCTATAGGAGTTACAAATTGTGTCACACTTTCATGAGGAGAGACAATCCTATGATCCTATGACCACTATTAAGTGACCATAATAGGGATTAATGTCTTACAGACCAAATTTATAAAAAACACAGTTGGATACTATCAGAATAAGGATGGTCTAGGTTGGAAAGGTAGGGTGAAGGCAAAACCTGGAGGGACTAGAAGGTCAGACTAAGAAATGGATACCATCACCACATCCATTCTGTGCTTAGAATGAGCCTAATATTGTGCTGGGATATGGCCAGCTTTGGGAAGCAGCCACTGAGTTAACTTGAAGGGGGAAAAGGCAGAATGTGGACTGAAGCCAGAGCAGAACAGTAGGTGCTATATCTTTTTTGACCAGTCAGTCCCTGACTGCATGACCTGAAGGGCAGAGCAGCCTGTGAGGAGGTAGGTACAGTTGATCAAGGTCACACAGGCAGTGGGGAGCAGAAGCTATAGGGTGGGAGGCCAGAGCAGAGATTCAGGTGGATCTAGATAAACTCAGAAGACAGCCATATCTTTATATCTTTGGACTTTCCTCCCATTTCTTTCCTCTATGTTCACTGTCACTTTTGTTTCCTTCCTGCTCTTCCTTCTCTCATCCTTTTCTCCACACTTCTTGCTTTTTTATTTCCACATATAATTTTGCCCTCTCCTCACTCTCTGCCCAACATGAAAATCCTTTCTGTTCTGTCTTCATCTGCCCTTTGACCAGCTCTGTCCCGGGTACTTTTTTTCTTTTCCTCTGGCCCCTGGAATGGGAAGGCATTTTCCACTATTATTAGGTAGATGTATGCCTGCAGTCCTGGGGACCCTTCTGAAGTACCTTCCTGTATCCATCAAATCCTGCTCCGAAATTTCTGTAGACAGACTTGGCTTCATTCTTAGCTTTAGTGGCCACCATTAGCATTCAGGTTTGGTTAGTATCTGTGCTGTGTGAATTGTGAATGCTCTTGGAGTGTGCATGCTGGTTTCTGTAGCTTTTGCTAAATTTTTCTTGCTATTCTTCACTTACAATAAATGAAACATAGACAATACCAGCTTGATTAACTTCAAAAAGCAGTGGTTCTCTACTGGGTGATTTTGTCCACTAGAAGATATTTGGCATTATCTGGAGACAATTTTGATTGTTACACCTGGGTATGTGGGATACTGCCATCTAATGGGTAGAGGTCAAGGAGTCTGTCAAACATTCTACAATGTACAAGACAGTCCCCCCCTCCCCCGCCAAAGAATTATTCAGCCCAATATGTCAAAGCAGAAACCCTGATCTAAAGCTATCTACCTGGAAGCTTGCACCTAGGTTGACTGTGGAAAAAAATAATACAAGTAATCTAAATGTCTCTGCTCTATCTGACTGATTTTTACTTATAAAAATTATATTCATTAGCTCTCCTGACTCATGCCAACAACCCTGAGTTTGGTAAGGGAGATATTTTGAATATTAAGAAACTGAGGCATAGAGAATAATATGACTCTCCTTAGGACCCCAGTCAAACACAGATTTATGTATTTTCATCGAAAGCAGAAAACACAGAGCTGTTCATACAGCTTAACTGGAGCTATAATGTTAGAAAATAAGGGCAGGAACCAAAGCTGCTGTCACAAAGAAAGGACTCTCCCAGTCCTCTATTTGGTATTTAAAAATAGGAGAGAAAACGGCATAGCTTGAATCTGAGATAATGCTTGCCGCTTTGTGAATGCTCTTACAGTGCATCGCCTTCGAAACAAATCGGCCCTCGTCTACAAAGGTTTCTTTTTTGTACTCTCACAAACTCATTTTTAATGGCTTGTGTGGCATCAGTTGTGCCCCTGAGCTGTAATGAAGCACTCTGCAAGTAACCACATGCAAGTCAGAAATGAATCTCTCGGAGAGGAAAAATGCTGGAACGTTAATAGGTTTTAATCCAAGGTAAGCAAACCTATTGAGCCACTACCATGTGCTTTTTAAATCTAAATGTCATGAAATTTTCAGCAGTTTTCTCCTGCCTGCAAATCAGTTCTGGTCCAGAGACAGCCAAGTAGGGATCAGAAGGGAAAAATCTCAAATGTGCATAACTGCCCAGGAGCACACCTTGAGGAGTTTACAAGCACCATCCAGGCAAAACAAAGAAATAATTGATGGAGCACAGGGGAAACTGGCTTCATAAGGCAGGCATCTGAAAAGCCTGTAAGTGCAGCAGACATCTTGCAATATATTTGATCCTATCTTCAATGTCTTGGGTGGGGAAGGGGTGTTGAAATCTGAGAGTCTCTGTTATATGGGTTTTCCCCTTAGGTTTTTATTTAAGTGGAAAAGCAGTGTTTGTATATTGCACTTTATTGCACTGATACTAGCCAATTTACTGAGGGAGATTTAATTGCTAAACATTCTATTTTAAACTTAATTTTGCACAGTATCTTGGCAGCTTTTGATGCTTAACTATACAGAAAACAACAATCTCTGAATATCAAAGTAAAACAAATTGGTTTTAGAGTGGTGAGACTCTGTGTATGTGGGAGTCTGGAGGCATATTTTGAATTTTCTTCCTCTTGCTGGTGGGTGACCATGAAATACAGAGATAAATTCAAGGTCTCACCTTCAGGATCTTAGGGGCCATGGCTGCTGGTCCCACTTTCATCATGCTTCTCAATGCCTGATGTATTAACTGCTGTAGTAACTACGGGTATGTTCCTCTTCACTCTAATGAAATGGAAAATGTGAAGAGCACATCAGGTTCAATTAAAGTAAATTATAGAAATGTTGAGGTCTGCAAAAGAAATTTTAAAACTTAGCCATATTTTCAAGTTTACATTTAGACATCTTCACAAAGCTTACTAAACACAAGGCATGATTCCAAGGGCTTTATTACTTTATTTAATCCTGTTTTAAATGAGAAACTGAGGCACAGGGAGGTCAAGTAATTGGCCCAAGGTCACACAGCTCATAGGCAGCATAAATAGAATCTGCAGAAATGCATGTTTCTGGAGACTTTGTGTACTCCTAACCATTCTACTACACTCCTCAGAGCAAATAGCATGAATATTTAATAGTGAATTGCAGTAATTTTGGAGCTCCTTTGCTCCATTTTCTTACATAGTCTTAGACCATAACCAAAGGTTCCACTATCCTCGGTCACAGTTGGGAGAGTCAGGATAGAGAATAAAATAAAGTTCAGTGTGTCCTTCCTAAGGCCTACCATATTATAAACTTGGGAGGGTCACCAGTAGTCCCAATGACTGATTCCCATCTTGTGGCCTTGGAAAGCAGAAGAAATAGGAGGAGAATATGATTTGGAAGGTTGAGATCCCCACAATTTGATGTGCTTAGAAATACAGATTCTTTGGTTCTATTCTAGGCCCACTGAATCAGAATTTATATTTTGACAAAATCTCTAGGTGATTTATATGTACCTCTTTAAAAAATGAAACATTTTATTGTGCATGCAATAGATGGTTTTAGAAACTTTAAAAAATGCAAATACACAGAATGAAGATCACATATAAGCCTACCACCCAGAGTGGTTTACATTTTGATGTATGTCCTTCAAGATTACATCTGGAGGTCTAATGCACAGCATAGTGATTATTGTCAACAATGTTATAAACAAAGTTTCCAAAAGTCTAGAACTCAATTGTCCTCAATACCAAATGATAATTATGAGACATGATAGAGATGTTAACTAATGCTACAGTGGTTATCATATTGTAATATTGATATATGTACTATGTTTGAGAAACACTGGTCTAGGGTATTCTTCAAATGATGAGAATGGATATAAATCATTAAACACACCTGCAAATGAATTAGTTATGGTGGGAAGGAAGACAGCGATAATATAAAGTTCTCACTACAAGTTCTCTTCAAATCTTTCAATTATCTTTTTTCTTTGTGATCACTTCAATGGCTGAAAAAGCCCTTGGAATGCCCCATTCAAAGCTCATTTGCAAAAGTTTGTAGAATGTTTCATTTAAGAGGGGTTATTCATCTCAAGCTGTTTCTCCTTTAAAATCAGGCTAGAGCCCAAACAACTTGAACATTTTGAATCCAGAAGAATTACAGGACTCTACCCCACCGAAGTCTCCATTTCTGGATGGCAGGAATCCTAAGTTCTGAGTCACCTTCAGAACGTGCTAAGGTGCTGTCAGTCTGGATTGGGGATGGCCACCACCTTGCCCCATCCAGAGATGGCTGTGGGCTTGCCCTGAACACTGACCCTTCTCTTACCAGTGCTCAGGCCCCTATTGGGCCGAGGTATGCAGGTCTACCTTAACATGACCAGTAGTTGCCTGAGGTGGCAGCTCTTATGGGGCAGGTTTGGGGAGGGCCACCTTAGGTTGGCTGGAGTGCCAGGGGTCAGGGAACAGTGGGAACTGAGAACCCCTCCCAGGGACAGAGAGGTGGCCAGAGGTGGGAACACACAAAGGCTTCAATACCCCCAAGCATGCTCCATTGTCCCACTGAACTTCATTAACAAAACACAAAATTCAAAGATCAAATTATTATAAGAATTTCAAGACAGTGACTGTAGAGCATTAAAAACCAGGTGCAGGATCCTAATGGTCCTATGCAACTGCACTGGTCAAATACCCATGAAACCGGCCCTGACTCTGGAAATTGTCTGGTATTTTTGTGTTTGGGGAATGTATCAGACTTGTTTGTACTGGGTCTGTCCAAAAGGCTAAATAATGTTTATGCTAATGAGATAGTTTAATGCAGTGGTCCTCCAAGCATGGGCCTGGCCCACCAGCATCAGCGTCACCTATGTGTACAGAAATGCAAATTCTCAGGCCCAGCTTCAACCAGCAGCCTGTAGTTTTAACAAGCCCTCCTGGTGATTCTAATGCAGGAAGAAGTTTGATCTAATGATTCTGATCTAATAGCTCTGAAGCTTTCTGCTGAGGAAGAATTTTTTTAAATCACAAATTATTGCTGCAGAAATCTCAACAATTATTGGGAGGTGGTAGTGGCAATGAATTGTGGGTCATGTGGGTATTTCCTACTTTTGCATGTTTTCTTCAAGGAGGAAAGATTTGTCTTAGTGGCTGAGAGTTGCAGGGCTCCTAATGGCTATTTGGAGATGGCAGGAGGGCTTATGTATTGAAATGCATCGGAGCATGGGTGAGGATGACAGAACTACTAGTATGATGGCTTTATGTTGGGCTTCAGTCCCAGAATGACAGCAATTCACATCCCAGTTCTCCTTCTAACCAACTGGTAAGATCTCAGAAGAATTTTTTACCTTTTCTGAGCTCAGGTATCTTTAGTCATAAAATGGAGATACTAGTAATACTTACTTCCTGGAGTTCTTATGAGGTGTGACTGAGCTAATGAGTAGAAGTTCTCATCATAGTGCCAGTCACATAGCACTCAACAGATGGTAGTTATTATATGGGGAATAAAATTATTGCATACTGATATAATCATATGATACAGTTTTGTATTTTACATTTTAATTTATTGGTAGTGATGATTAGTAGATATAAATTGAAACATTCTATTTCCATAAAGGTCAATGAAATATGTATGTGTATGTGACCTACAACAATTCTGTTATCAGACTCTCTTTTTCTTCTTCGAGGGTTTCCAGGATTTCACCAGGCCCATCAGAGGGTTAAATTTTCCTTTTTCCTGAAGGACTAGCAGCTCAGTTTTCCCCTAGCATTAGCTTACTTTTGTGCTGAGCATACATTATTGGATCATAGGCTTTTTTCTTCTTAGCACCCATATATTTTCTAAATCAATGATTTGCAAAGTAAAAGGGATTCCCTTAGGTAAATATTTGCTAGGCAGGTCCATCTTGCCCTGCTTTCTGAGCAGGGGCAAAGACTCCCTTTAAGCCTTGTGTTGAGGAGGATGGTGGTGTATTGATTTGCTGCCTGCTATTTGCTCCATCATCACATCAGTTATAGGGAGAGTGGCATTATCCCTGCTCAGATTTATGTGGGCCTTTCTTTGTGTTTGGGTCTGAAAACCAACTCCAGGCTAATTGTATTCTTGAATAATAAATGAAGATCAAGGTCTGCTTGGCTCTGAAAACAAGCCAATCTGAGTATGAGTTAAAGATCAAGTCCAATAGACTTTTATTTTTTTGTAAACAAACACTGTTTTTAGATTAAAAACCAAACAAAAAAAGCAACAAAATAATAACCCAAATCCCAAATGATTCAATAGTAAAAGAGTACTCTCTTTGGGGACTTTGGGTCCCAGGAGGCATTCATCTTGGATGCCTTTAGTGCTACAATACATTTAATGCTAAGGGCTGAAAACAGTATACCCCGGCTCTCCCTGGTATCGATTTCCCTCACACTGATTTAGCGTGGGGCCTCTCGGCTTCTCTCTACCACTTCTAGCAGCTGAGCTTTGGCCCCAAAGGGCTTTATTTAATGAAAACTTGGGGCTTACACTGTGAGAAGGCTGCCCCAGGAACTGAAGTTGTAGACATCCCAATGGAGAAAACATGAAGACAAGAGTCATGTGCTGGGTCTGTCCAGAGGATGGGATGATGATATGAAGCCCCCACTAAAGTATTTGTTTAAAAGAGAAGAGGGAGCAGCAGCCTTTGGATCACTGTTGAAAGCTAACAGAAGCTCTTACTACTGAAAGATAAAGTGCTTACATGAAATATGTACAAAAGTTGCATTGGGAGAGGCAATCAGAAGGAGGGGAGCCACATATTAAAGAGCACTGGCTATGTATTAGAGCCTGGTTACAGACAGTAATGGCCTTTGGGGAGCATTAAACAGGAACTTTTTTTTTTAATGTTAACTTTTAAATTTAGGACAATGTTACATTTACAGAAAAACTGTGAAGACAGTACAGAGAGTTACCATATGCCCCACACCCAGTTCCCCTATTAGTAACATCTTACATTACTATGATACATTTGCTACAATTAACAAACCAGTATTGAAAAATTATCTTTACCGAGATTTCCTTTGTTTTTACCTAATATCTTTTATCCCGTTCCAGGATCTCATCCATACTGCATCTAGTTGTCTTGCTCCTAAGGCTCCTAATAGTTTCTCAAACTTTCATTTTTTGAAGACCTTGACAATTTTGAGGAGTCCTGGTCTGGCAATAAATCAAATGTCCCTCAGTTGGGGACAGGGGATTTGTCTTATGCTCTTCTCATGATTAGATTGGGCTATGTGTTTTTGGGAGGAAGACCAAAGAGGTGAAGTGTTGTTTTCATCACATCATTTCAAGGGTACAAACTATGCACATGACTTATCATCCTTCATGTAACAGGAGCATTTTTTTTAGACTTTATTTATTTTAGAGAAAGAGTGCGAATGAACAGGGGTAGGGGCAGAGGGAGAGGGAGAGAATCCCAAGCAGACCCTGCGCTGAGCGCAGAGTTGATGCTGGGCTTGATCTCATGACCCCAAGATCGTGACCTGAGCAGAAATCAAGTGCTGGGTGCTCAACTGACTAAGCCACCCAGGTGCCCCTAACAGGAGCGTTTTTAATGGAACCTCTGAACTGCAGCAGGTATTGAATATTGGGAATTAAGATTTTACCCCCCATATGTGGTATATTTCAGTGGAAATTTAAAAGGGACATATTAATGAACCATCAGTATTAATGAACCACATCAATACCTATCTGATGATGATTTTTTAAAAATATTTTATTTATTTATTTATTTGAGAGAGAGTGAGAGAGAACAAGCACAGGAGTGCGTGAGGGGCAGAGAGAGAGAGGGAGAAGATGAAGCAGACTCCCCACTGAGAAGGGATCATAGCCTGAGCCAAAGGCAGATGCTTAACCGACTGAGATACCCAGGCGCCGCTGATGATAATTTTCACAAGGAAAATGATCTTGGTCTTTCTTCACACACACACACACACACACACACACACACACACACACACACACACGTGGTAAAAAGTGGACAAGGGGAAGAACAAAACATATTTGAGCCCCGCTCCAGTTACAAATGGGTCCAGTTCCTCAAACTGGTTTTTGTTAACATAGTCCGCAAAAAGAACTCAAGCAGATCTTGAAACCAAAAGTCTAGAACTGAGGGACTCCATTCATTCAGAAATCAATCATTAAATAATATGAGAGATTTTGGAGCCTCTCCAATAAGTTGGTTGTTCTACGGTACAGATCTTCAGAAATCAGTTAGACAGTGGTCTGACTCTGTGGCTCACTTGTTCAGCAGGGTATTGGTTTTTTTAAAATAGAAATTAAGAAAAATATCATGGCAAAATGAGGACAATCATAAATTTTTATACTTACAGTATATAAGATTGTCACCTCATTTGTGTCCAGGTCTTGATACAGTTTGTATAAACATTATACTTTCAGACCCTCATGCCTCAGAAGTTATGTCTTTGGTTATCTTAGTAAGACTGAACCATGCTTATCATGGCATGGGCTGCAAAGTCACCCACTTGAGTAAATGGAATGAAAATGAGCATGAAGGACTAAAATGCCTTCTTGATGCTGGCGTAGACAACTTCCAGGTTGTTGAAGGGCCCAGGTAGGAATCTTCTGTTTGGAATGGTTAGGGGAAGAATCTGAAAGGAAGCATATTAGGTTGCTAGGGTTACCATAACAAAGTACCACAGATTGGGTGGCTTAAACAACAGAAATTTATTCATAGTTCTGGATGCTAGAAGTCTGAGATCAAGGTGTGGGGAATGTTGTTTCTTCTAAGGTTTCTCTGCTTGGCTTGCAGGTGGCCATCTTCTCCCTCTGTCTTCACATGGTCTATACATGTCTGTGTTCTAATCTCTTCTTACACGGAGACCAAATATACTGGATTGGGGGGTACCCTAATGACTTCACTGAGCTTTAATTACTTCTTTAAAATCCCTATTTCCAAATACAGACATATTTTGAGGTATCAGGAGTTGGGACTTCAACATAAAAATTTTGGAGGGATGCAATTCAGGAAGGGTAAAGAATTTGGTAACTTGGGTGCATTTTATCCTCCAGATCTTGGTTTCTAGGAGTGTGGAAGACTGGCATTTGGTGCTTACTTTTGGCTGTTTCAGGGGATTATGACAATGGAGAAAATGTGAAAGACAGCACTTGACGTGTGAAGAAAACGTGCTGTGTAATCTGGTTTTCTCAGGAGCCCTTTCCCCGAAGTTACCTGTGGTGTTTGCACAGCTGTTCTGTCATTATCCACATCAGCAGCCTGAAGGCTGATTTCCTGGTGAATTTTCACCAAATTTTCTTTACAACTGCCTTATAAGTGATAGTTTCATTTCTGCACTTTAAAAAAGGCATCAGCCAGAATGCTGACTTATTAATTTACAATGAGAAATATAATCATCTGGTGGACTGGATACTTCAGCCTCTTGACCAGCATGCGCTTTCCCTGCAGGCAAATCTCAGCGGGAAGCCAAATTATCATCAGAAGGCAGCTTGGTGAGCATGGAATCAGGCCAGAGGAGTTAGTTATGAGATTTGGCATTCCTGTGCTTCTTATTCTTTATACTGAGCAGCACTGAGATGCATAGCCTTACCACATGGGGCTGGCTGCCTCTGCCCTTGCTGTCCCCTTGGACTTTCCACTGTTCTCTCTTGTCAACTCCTCACCACGCAGGACCCAGCTCAGCCATCTCTTCCTCTGAAACACCTTAATTTCCCGCGAGCAGACTCACGCAGTCCCTCTTCTTCCTTACCCCTGGAGCACGTTATGCTCTGTGTATTTTGGATCCTATGTTGTGGTTATTTATTTGCTCACCTGTCTCCTCACTGAGCTCTGAGAAACTTGAGTGAAGGGACTTTTTATTGTGTACAACACACGGCAAATGGTCAGTGTTCAATCAGCACTCAACTGATTAATGGAAGTAATAATTATGATAATTTACATTACGCTATAGTTTCTTTTTGTTTTTGTTTTATAGTTTTCAAACACTTTCCAGTAAGCTGTTCATAAGGCACAATCTTACACTGATAGGTCTGAAGTTAGATAAGCAGATGAAAACATGCTTGTAAGTCAAACGATTTACCTAACTCTCAGTTAATGAATTCACTTTCCACCAAGCCTATTTGTCTTTGTGACTAGAATCTTACTTCCCTTCTGCCCTCCCTGTCCTCTTCCATGCTTGGGCCTCCTTACATCCTTAGTTTGCCTCTTCTTCCCTTAGGATTCTATGGCCCTTTGAATGCATGATGTTCTCCTCCTGAAGGGACTGTTCCAGCCCCATCTTACTGGGGAGAGTTCAACACTCCCCAGCTCTGTTCTCCCCTCTTCTCAGGACCCATCTCTCCTCACACATCTCCCTTCTAATTTCCAGGTCAAACTCCCATTCCCTCAGAAATCTAGTCTTAAGAAGAAAGCAATATGATTAAATTTCATTGATAGATGTTAATAACCTCCTAGGGGTATTTGCATCTTAAAATTTTAAGAGTGAGTTCCTTATAGCACAGTCCTGGAAGTGGGTTATATCTAACCATATTGGCATCTATATGCATGTGTGTGTGTGTGTGTGTGTGTGTTTGATTGTGTTAACTCTATATCCGGTAAAATTTCCTGGGCCTTTAGAAGCTATTTCTTTATTTTTAAAAGAAATTTCTATACCTTGCAGTACAGATGCTACTATGAATGAGTTCTTCAGAAGATCAGCAACTAGCCATTATAACCTTTGGGGAGACACAGCGCTTCATGGATGAATCATTAGTTCTGAGCCCAAAGAACAAATCTGAAGGACCTTTTCATATCTTATAATTAAATACATTCTGCAGCTTGAAGATAAACATGCTGATCTGACAGTGAGTTAAGGAGGTTTATCAGCATTTGTGCACCTGCAGCGTTACACTAAAAGACATGACTTCATTAAAACTCACTGTACTTGTGAGAACAATGAGGAATGGTCGTAGGTGTAAAAAAGAAAGACACTACTAGACGGTGGCTTTAAGCTCATCTTTGAAGGGATGAACTCATTCTATCCGACATGTCCAGCTGTGCAAACAGCAGCACCAAGTGAGCTGCAGTTAGCTGTACTAATACACAGGATTAGAACAAAGGCTGGGCCACATATAAATGTTGTGAATGCTTAATATACTTGAACACTATGAATGCTGCACAGAGGGGGAATGAGAGCCGCAGAAGTGACAGAAGATATTTTGCTAACTGTCATGAAAGGAGATTGTATTTTCAGGGCTTTCTAAGAACATTTCTCTTGCCAGAGACTTTTGCCTTTTGAGGCCAATGTTTCCTAGGATGAAAAACAATACAAAACATCAATCTCTCAAAAACTCCACAGGGATATAACAAGGGTTGCCACAGTTACCGTTGTTCTTTCATAAAATCTCAGAATGAGGAAACTGTGAGTGAGTGAGTAAGTGAGTGAGTGAGTGAGTATGTGTGTTTGGACTTTACCTGCAATAACATCTCAGGTTACAGAACAGGTAGATGGGTGGTCCAGATAGGAAACAGCAGTGAGACACTAAGTGTTCAGACAATAGGGACACAGAGCCTGGGCTAGAAGACACAGTCATGAAGGTCCTAAGAAGTAGGTTGAAAGGAACAGAATTCAGGTTCTAGAAGCCTTGGCAATAGATAGAAGGGTCTAGGGGCAAGACAGACGTTGACACTCTGCTGACCTCATCTGAGGATGTCTTGGTGGGAATGGATTCTCTATTTGCTCCCTACCCCTGGAGGAAGCTGTGGGTAGACTGAGCTGAGCTGAGCCCCTTCGCAGGGCAGAAGGAGGAGGGTGCAGTGGAGGGAACCCAGTAAGTTCCAAACGTCTGTCGACTCATCCCCAGCCCTCTTGGGGAGGGCTTCCATAGAAATGGAAGAATGGAGGACTCACTAATTCCTCCTTTCTTATTTCCCTAAGACCTCAAAATGATAGTTATCTTTGAAACCTTTCTGAGTAGTGGAGAATATATGTATGTTGATTTCTCTTAAGAGCTGAATACTGTGGGTTTTGCTCATGTTCCAGGACCTTAACTGATTGAACCTCTTTAAGAGGTGGTCCAAAATATCACTCTTCCACATCTGATGTATATTTAATACAATATACATAAGTGATTCTAGAAGACTAGGAATACTTCTAAAAATTTCACTGCAGTCTGTAACTACACTTTAAAAACATTTTTTGTCAATGTTGCACAAAATTTATACCATCTCTGTTCTTTTGGTAGAGCATATGGCAAGAGTGAAAACAATCTGTTTCTAAAGAAAGTTTACTTAGATAAAATGTGAGCATGAGATAGAGTCAGAGATGATGGGAAAGATACAATTCCATGTTGCAAATCATCACAGTGGTCTTTTAAAAAATATGGGTAAATTCTCTTGAGTGAACATCACACATGCATAGTTGGTGTCTAGATAAACCATCAACTCCTTTAAGAATGTTATTTGCTGCTTTTACATCCCCTATCAACCTAACACAATAAGCACAGTGCATAAATGTGAAACACACATAACTAGCACAATACTTAAGTATGCTCATGAATTTCTCTAAGTCAAATCACACTTAGTCAACCCCCTTGGCAATGCGTCCAGGCTTGTCCATTTCCTGCATCTCAGATGATACAGCTCAGGATTTATTGGCATGTTGGTCAATAAGTTACTGAAGTTAATCTCCATTTAATGAATCATCAGCAAGGGAGACAGACAGATGACAAGCGTTCAATTTTCAGGAATCTCTTGCCCAATCTGTTTCTCTTCCTCTTTTCTTCCTAATTATTGATTTAACGTATGAACCCCTCCTCCCAATTCTTCAGCCTGCACCCCTGGGAGTTCAGCCTTTTAAAGATGTTCTCATTAGAGTCAATAATTCACCGTGGCATATTATATAGTGCCCTGAATATCTATAAAGCTGTTCTTTCATGTTGTACATCCTGGGGTGTCCAAATAATTAATTTGACTAACTATAAAGAACAATACCTTCTATTGTGAGTGGTTTTTATGTACTATCCACAGAGGCACATGTATAGACATGGCTGGGAGACAAGCTCTGCAGGAGAACTTCTCAAGAGGATTTTAATGCTGGGAGTCAGGTAGTTCTGTTCTTGGATCTATATGGAGACATAAAATACAGTGTAACGGTAATGTGGAATTAGTCAATTACCAATTGACCCAAATACTTTATTTGGGCATTTCTTCTTCCTTCTTCTAATTTTTAAGAGTAAAGTAACTCTTAGAAATAGTTTACTTAATGTCATTAAAAATGCTTGCTTGAAATAAAGCATTCCAAAGACGTAAAACTGAGACCCAGGAGAAAAGCCCAATGTTCTGTCTCTTGCATTGATTATGAACTGTTCTGGTTTCAAAATAGATATTTGTATGAAAGTTAAAGACTTTTAATTAATTCATATTAATGAAGACTATTCATAATCCAACTTGGCTTCCTAAAAAAGGTAATAACAATATGCACATTAACATTTTAATTATTGATAAGAAAAATGCAGACTCCAATTTAGTTTGTAGTGAATTAGTAATCAGATAAATAAAACAGTATCTTTTAAACTTCCGTGGTATAATTAAGAGTCAGGGGTCCCAGATTCAGATTTCAGCTCTGTCAATAACTAAGTAGGTAACTTTGAGTAAGTTTTTACTTAACTTAACCAAGGCTCAGTTTTGTCAAGCCTATAAGACGGAGATGGGTTCCTTCCAGTGCTAGTATTCTATATTTCTATTTATGACCATTACTTAGACATTCAATGAATGAATCACTCACAAAATTGGAGTAGAAAAATTCAACAGCCATCATTTTTTTCCTTGAATAAATCCTTCAGGCAGGAGATATTTATGGAGCTAAGAGATGAATGAATTATTGTCAAAATATTTATATTCCCTTGTGTGGAGTGGTTCTGAGGCTGAAAATCTTGCTTTATAGGAAACTGACTCAGGAAACCCAAGCTAGAATGTAGATCTATTCGTTTCTAGGTCACAGTGTGAAAATTTATATTGGAAAGCTGGGAACAGTTATTTTTTCTATTTTTCCAGCTTTATTGAGATATAATTGATATATAACATTGTGTAAGTTTAAAGTGTATGACCTATATATTACAAAATGATTACCACCACAGTGTAATCTAACATCTCCATTACCTCACACAATTACCATTTCTTTTTTGTGATGAGAACATTGAAGATCTATTCTCTTAGCAAATTTCAAGTATATAATATGGAAATATTAACTGTAATCACCATGCCGTACATTAGATCTCCAGAACTTAACTCATTTTATAACTGAAGTTTGTATCCTTTTACCAGCATCTCCCCAATTCTCCTACCCCTAGCCCCTGGCAACCAATTTCTTACTCTGTTTATAGTAGTTCAACTTTCACGTGTAAGTGAGATCATACAATATTTGTCTTTCTCTGATTTATTTCATTTAGCGTAATGCCCTCAAGACCCATCCATGTTGTTGCAAAGATAGGATTTCTTTCTTTCTCACGGCTGAATAATACTCCATTGTGTGTATGTTTATCTATTCATCCATTGACGGACACGTAGGTTGTTTCCATGCCTTGGCTATTGTGAAAAATGCTGCAGTGAACATAGGAGTGCAGATATCTTTTTATCCTATTTTCGTTTCCTTTGGATATACACCCAGAATAAGGATTGATGGATTATATATTAGTTTGATTTTTAATTTTTTGAGTGATTTCCATACTGTTTTCCATAGTGGCTGTGCCAATTTACATCCCCACCAACAGTGCAAAACTGTTCCTGGGAGAGGTTAAGATGGCGGAGGAGTAGGGGACACCTTTTTCAGCCGGTCCCCTGAGTTGAGCTGGATAGGTACCAGACCAGCAGGAATATCCACGGAATCAGCCTGAGACGCAGGAAGATACATCTGGATCTCTACAAATGAACATCTCCAGCGCTGAGTATCGAGGTACGAAGCGGGGAGCCGTGAAACCGCGCACAGATATCGGAAGCTAAACAGAAGGGGGAGGGAGCCGCCGTGTCAGGGCGCCGGGAAGCGGTAGCCACCTGCAAGGGGGAGTGGACAGACCGCGGACCCGCACGCTTGAGACAGCAGGCTGAGAAGGGAGCTCCGGGAGCGCACGCGGGACGGCTGGCGGTTGGCGGGCCACCTGCACGGGGGAGCAGGCGGACTCGCGGACGGCACCCGCGAGACAACAGACTTAGAACGCGAGCTCCAGGAGCGCGCGCGCAGGGCGGCTGGCGGGCCACCTGCACCGGGGAGCGGGCGGACCGCGGACCCGCACTCTGGAAACGGCAGACTGAGTCCGTGAGCCGGGAGCGTGCACCACCAAGCATCTCACGGAGCTCCGGAGCTCCGGTGTGCTCACTGGATCGAGGCTGAGACCGGGAGCTCCGGGAGCGTCCGCGGGGCGGCTGGCGGCTGGAGGGCCACCTGCACGGGGGAGCAGGCGGACTCGCGGTCAGCACCCGTGAGACACCAGACTGAGACGGGGAGCTCCGGGAGCCCGCGCGGGGCGGCTGGCGGCGGGCGGGGTTGGAAACACAAAGGACAGAGACGTGCCGGCCCTGGAAGTGAGGGCTGGGACGCCGGGTGTGGGGCGCACAGCCCGGGATGCTGCAGGGTTGAGCAGCACCAACAGAAACAGAGTTAAAGTGGCCAGAACATCAGTGGAGAACGATCCGCGATCCCTCTGTTCTGAGACAGAGGCTGAATTTCAGCCGCTGCTGCTCTCTCAGAAGAGGCATAGCAAACCGCCAGGGAAAGCCGCCAGAGAACAAAAGCCCGGAAATACCGGCTCACAGGGTGCCCATCCCCATCCCCCCTCGCAAGGGACACAGAGACTCTACCCAAACAGGGTTTTCTGAGTACCTGCAGGCAGGCCCCTCCCCCAGAAGGCAGGCTGAAAAATCAAGAAGCCCACAACCCGGAGCGCCTGAGTGGCGCAGTCACCAAGCACCTGTCTTCGGATTAGGGTGTGATCACAACGCTCCGTAAGGAGTCCTTCATCGGGCTTCTCCACCGGGAACCTGCTTCTTCCTCTCCCACTCCTCTGCTTGGGTTCCCTTTCTTGCTGACTGTCTCTCTCTCTCTCAAATAAATAAATAAACTCTTTAAGGAAGAAGCCCACATCCCTAAGATCTCTATAAAACAAGGGCGCACGGCCTGGGTCCCAGTCAACACTTGGGCTCTGGACAACCCTGCAATCTCTCTTCATCAGAATGACGAGAAGGAGAAGTCCCCCCCAGCAAAGAAAAGATAATGAGTCTGTGGCCTCTGCCACAGAATTGGCCTCGGCCACAGAATTAATACATATGGATGTATCCCAATTATCAGAAATGGAATTCAGAGCAACAATGGTCAAGATGATGAGTAAACTTGAAAAAAGCATCAGAGAAAGCGTTGCTGAGAATATAGAATCCCTAAGGGCAGAAATGAGAGCGAATCTGACAGAAATTAAAAATTCTATGAGCCAAATGCAGTCAAAACTAGAGGCTCTGACGGCCAGGGTCACCGAGGCAGAGGAACGCGTTAGCGAATTGGAGGATGGGTTAGTAGAAGAAAAAACGAAAATAGAAGCTGGTCTTAAAAAAATCCACGCCCACGAATGTAGATTACGGGAGATTACTGACTCTATGAAACGATCCAATGTCAGAATCATCGGCATCCCTGAAGGGGTGGAGAAAAACAGAGGTCTAGAAGAGATATTTGAACAAATTGTAGCTGAAAACTTCCCTAATCTAGCAAGGGAAACAAGCATTCGTGTCCAAGAGGCAGAGAGGACCCCATCCAAGCTCAACCAGGACAAACCTACGCCACGGCATGTCATAGTGCAATTCGCAAATATTAGATCCAAGGATACAGTATTGAAAGCGGCCAGGGCAAAGAAATTTCTCACGTACCAAGGCAAAGGTATCAGGATTACGTCAGACCTGTCTACAGAGACCTGGAATGAGAGAAAGGCTTGGGGGGGCATTTTTAAAGCTCTTTCAGAGAAAAACATGCAGCCAAGGATCCTTTATCCAGCAAAGCTGTCATTCAGAATTGATGGAGAAATAAAGACGTTCCAAAATCGCCAATCATTAACCAATTTCGTAACCACGAAACCAGCCCTACAGGAGATATTAAGGGGGGCTCTATAAAGGTAAAAAGGCCCCAAGAGTGATACAGAGCAGCAAGTCACAACCGATACAAAGACTTTAAAGAGAAATGGCATCATTAAAATCATATCTGTCAATAATCTCTATCAATCTAAATGGCTTAAACTCTCCCATAAAACGCCACAGGGTTGCAGATTGGATAAAAAGACATGACCCATCCATTTGCTGTCTACAAGAGACTCATTTTGAACCCAAAGATGCATTCAGACTTAGAGTAAGGGGATGGAGTACCATCTTCCACGCAAATGGACCTCAAAAGAAAGCTGGAGTAGCAATTCTCATATCAGATAGACTGGATTTTAAACTAGAGGCCATAGAGAGAGATACAGAAGGGCACTATATTATTCTTAAAGGAAGTATTCAACAAGTGGATATGACAATTATTAATATATATGCCCCCAACAGGGGAGCAGCAAGATACACAAGCCAACTCTTAACCAAAATAAAGAGACATATAGATAAGAACACAGTAATAGTAGGGGACCTCAACACCCCACTATCAGAAATAGACAGAACACCCTGGCAAAAACTAAGCAAAGAATCAAAGGCTTTGAATGCCATACTCGACGAGTTGGACCTCATAGATATATATAGAACACTACACCCCAGAACCAAAGAATACTCATTCTATTCAAATGCCCATGGAACATTCTCAAGAATAGATCATGCTCTGGGACACAAAACAGGTCTCAGCCAATACCAAAAGATTGAAATTATCCCCTGCATATTCTCAGACCACAACGCTCTGAAATTGGAACTCAACCACAAGGAAAAACCTGGAAGAAACTCAAACACTTGGAGGCTAAGAACCATCCTGCTCAAGAATGACTCGATAAACCAGGAAATCAAAAAACAAATTAAACAATTTATGGAGACCAACGAGAATGAATACACAACGGTCCAAAACCTATGGGATACTGCAAAGGCAGTCCTAAGGGGGAAATACATAGCCATCCAAGCCTCACTCAAAAGAATAGAAAAATCTAAAATGCAGTTTCTATATTCTCACCTCAAGAAACTGGAACAGCAACAGAGGGACAGGCCTAACCCACTGACAAGGAAGGAGTTGACCAAGATTAGAGCAGAAATCAATGAATTAGAGACCAGAACCACAGTAGAGCAGATCAACAGGACTAGAAGCTGGTTCTTTGAGAGAATCCATAAAATTGATAGACCACTGGCAAAACTTGTCCAAAAACAAAGAGAAAGGACTGAGATTATTAAAATTATGACTGAAAAGGGAGAGGTCACGACCAGCACCATTGAAATTGCAAGGATTATTAGAAACTTTTATCAACAGCTATATGCCAAAAAACTAAACAATCTGGAAGAGATGGAGGCCTTCCTGGAAACCTATAAACTACCAAGACTGAAACAGGAAGAAATAGATTTCTTAAATAGGCCAATTAACTATGAAGAAATTGAGTCAGTGATAAACAACCTTCCAAATAATAAAACTCCAGGCCCAGACGGTTTTCCTGGGGAATTCTACCAAACATTCAAAGAAGAAATAATACCTATTCTCCTAAAGCTATTTCAAAAAATAGAAACAGAAGGAAAGCTACCAAACTCATTCTATGAGGCTAATATTACCTTGATCCCCAAACCAGGCAAAGACCCCCTCAAAAAGGAGAATTACAGACCGATTTCTCTAATGAATATGGATGCCAAAATCCTCAACAAGATCCTTGCTAATAGAATCCAACAGTACATTAAAAGGATTATCCATCATGACCAAGTGGGATTCATACCTGGGATGCAAGCATGGTTCAACACTCGCAAATCAATCAATGTGATACATCATATCAACAAGAAAAGACTCAAGAACCATATGATCCTCTCAATTGATGCAGAAAAAGCATTTGACAAAATACAGCATCCTTTCCTGATTAAAACCCTTCAGAGTGTAGGAATAGAGGGTACATTTCTCAATCTCATAAAAGCCATCTATGAAAAGCCTACTGCAAGCATTATTCTCAATGGGGAAAAGCTGGAAGCCTTTCCCTTAAGATCAGGAACACGACAAGGATGCCCACTCTCGCCACTATTATTCAACATAGTACTAGAAGTCCTTGCAACAGCAATCAGAAGACAAAAAGGGATCAAAGGTATCCAAATCGGCAAAGAAGAAGTCAAACTGTCTCTCTTTGCAGATGACATGATACTCTATATGGAAAACCCAAAGGAATCCACTCCCAAACTATTAGAAGTTATAGAACAATTCAGTAAGGTGGCAGGATACAAAATCAATGCCCAGAAATCAGTTGCATTTCTATACACGAATAACGAGACTGAAGAAAGAGAAATTAGGGAATCCATCCCATTTACAATAACACCAAAAACCATGCGTTACCTTGGAATTAACTTAACCAGAGACGTAAAGGACCTATATGCTAGAAACTATAGATCACTTTTGAAAGATATTGAGGAAGACATAAAAAGATGGAAAAATATTCCATGCTCATGGATTGGAAGAATTAACATAGTTAAAATGTCCATACTACCCAGAGCAATCTACACTTTCAATGCTATCCCGATCAAAATACCGAGGACATTTTTCAAAGAACTGGAACAAATAGTCCTTAAATTTGTATGGAACCAGAAAAGGCCCCGAATCTCCAAGGAACTGTTGAAAAGGAAAAACAAAGCTGGGGGCATCACAATGCCGGATTTCGAGCTGTACTACAAAGCTGTGATCACAAAGACAGCATGGTACTGGCACAAAAACAGACACATCGACCAATGGAACAGAATAGAGAACCCAGAAATGGACCCTCGGCTCTTTGGGCAACTAATCTTTGATAAAGCAGGAAAAAACATCCGGTGGAAAAAAGACAGTCTCTTCAATAAATGGTGCTGGGAAAATTGGACAGCTACATGCAAAAGAATGAAACTTGACCACTCTCTCACACCATACACAAAAATAAACTCCAAATGGATGAAAGACCTCAATGTGAGACAGGAATCCATCAAAATTCTAGAGGAGAACATAGGCAACAACTTCTATGACATCGGCCAGAGCAACCTTTTTCACGACACATCTCCAAAGGCAAGAGAAATAAAAGATAAAATGAACTTATGGGACTTTATCAGGATAAAGAGCTTCTGCACAGCCAAGGAAACAGTCAAAAAAACTAAGAGACAGCCCACGGAATGGGAGAATATATTTGCAAAGGACACCACAGATAAAGGACTGGTATCCAAGATCTACAAAGAACTTCTCAAACTCAATACACGAGAAACAAATAAACAAATCATAAAATGGGCAGAAGATATGAACAGACACTTTTCCAATGAAGACATACAAATGGCTAACAGACACATGAAAAAATGTTCAAAATCATTAGCCATCAGGGAAATTCAAATCAAAACCACACTGAGATACCACCTTACGCCAGTTAGAATGGCAAAGATAGACAAGGCAAGAAACAACAATTGTTGGAGAGGATGTGGAGAAAGGGGATCCCTCCTACATTGTTGGTGGGAATGCAAGTTGGTACAGCCACTCTGGAAAACAGTGTGGAGGTCCCTTAAAAAGTTAAAAATTGAACTACCCTATGACCCAGCCATTGCACTACTGGGTGTTTACCCCAAAGATACAGACGTAGTAAAGAGAAGGGCCATATGCACCCCAATGTTCATAGCTGCATTGTCCACAATAGCCAAATCATGGAAGGAGCCGAGATGCCCTTCAACAGATGACTGGATTAAGAAGCTGTGGTCCATATATACAATGGAATATTACTCAGCTATCAGAAAGAACGAATTCTCAACATTTGCTGCAACATGGACGGCACTGGAGGAGATAATGCTAAGTGAAATAAGTCAAGCAGAGAAAGACAATTATCATATGATTTCTCTCATCTATGGAACATAAGAACTAGGAGGATCGGTAGGGGAAGAAAGGGATAAAGAAAAGGGGGGTAATCAGAGGGGGGAATGAAACATGAGAGACTATGGACTGTGAGAGGCAAACTGAGGACTTCAGAGGGGAGGGGGTGGGGGAAGGGGATAGCCTGGTGATGGGTAGTAGGGAGGGCACGTATTGCATGGTGCACTGGGTGTTATACGCATAATGAAGTATCAAACTTTACATCGGAATCTGGGGATGTACTGTATGGTGATTAACACAATATAATAAAATTAAATTAAAAAAAAAAAAAACTGTTCCTGGGAGCAGTTCTTCAGTCAAAAGTACAGACCTGGAATCACAGTAGCCACAAACTTTAGCCACACAAACTAACTGGGCAGGCAGTAAGCTAGTGGACAAAAGATGCTGCCTTAGGGATCAGACACACCACAGTACACTATACCTAACCACCTGAAGATACCCCCACCTGGTAACTCAAGCCATACTTCTTTGCTCCACTCTTGGATGCCATTTTGAATTAAAGCGAAGGACGGAAAAAGACTAAAAAATCTGAGATTGAACTTTCTTTCCTGGAGAGAAACTAAGCACTACTTCAATCAGATTAGACATATGTTTTTCTTTCCTGCCATCCAGCAGGTAGCAAAGACTTACTTAGTTATAGACAAAATAAAACAGGCTGCATTTCTTTTTGGACATTCAAGTGCATTAAATTTGTGTCCCTACTATACACGATTTCCTGCTGTGGCACAATCAATGATATAAAGACTGTATTTTACAGACTTAAACATTCCTCCCAATTTAACACTGGAATCTTAAGCAAAGAAAGACAGTATTTCTCACACATTTTATCAAATTTGTCACTAAAAGTCCTTTGTTTCCAGGCATATCAATCTGGGGACTATTCCTAAGAACCCAATTGGTACAACGTTTTGGAGTTAATAAAATTGTGTTCCCACTGGTTTCCATTGCTGTTTTGTGCACAATTCCCCACTGAGTATTTGATGAATTTCTATTCCTTGGGGGCCCCAATTTTTTTGTGAGTATGCTGAGGATCCCTGTCTTATCGTAGGGAGGAAGATGATTTCCTCTGATAACATTCCCCTGGCACCTGAGGAGCTTATCACAGCCCGTTATTTGGCTGTTTCTGTTATGTTGGCATGGGTCCAGAGCACTGGGAAAGAAAAGATTGTGCTTTTACAGGGAACATTTTATTCCCTCTTGGGAAAAGTGAACATGACTCAATGTCAGGAAGAGAAATTCTTCATACAGATAAAGAGAATGAACATCCGCCTACCTCCTTTAATAGTTGTAACACATTTAATGGTCCTTTTGTATTTTGTTTTCTTGGGGAACTCAAGTTATTTTAGAAAATCTGATTTCTTGAAACCAGACCTGCTCCAGCCTTTTTGTAAAGAGGGACTATTTTTTTTCTCCAAAGGCCCTATGAAGTGGGGAGGGCCCAAACGGTGAGATCCAGTTGAGTGTGGGTTGGTGGAAGGAAGATTGCTGAAATAAAGGTCCTGAGTTGGGTATGCAAGCTGAAATTTCTCCTTATGGAAGAAGCTGAAAGAGAGATTTCACTGACTCCAATGCAGCAGTTGCTATGGGCCCCAAGGACATCCCTACCCACCAGATTAGGGGCAGCAGCATATTTTGCCTTACCTTCTCTCGTGTAATGAAAACACGTATTTGCCAATGATCAAGGTAGATAATTATTTTTTGCTCCCTGTTTTCTCCAGATTCTAGTTTTTGCCTACACCCTGAATGAAGATGCTTCATGTTACAGAGATTACTACCTGTCCTCTAAAATCCTTTTCTACATCATCTACCTTCATTAGTAATTGAGCTCAATTTCTTTTGGAGAAGGCATACCACCCCAGAATACATATTATAGCCCCGAAGCTCCCTTATGGTTTTATGTGGCCACCTGATTCAGTTCTGGTCAATGGAATATAAATGGATATACAACTTTTGGATATTGTTCTTAATGCAAGGGGGAAATATTTCTGCCCTCTGTCCTCCTTCTTACTGCCTGGAATGTGGATGTAATGGTTGGAGTTACAGCAGCTATCATGGATCATAATCTTGGGAACGGAAGCCATGCATACAGAACAACAAGGTAAAAGAGGCTGGATATCCTGATACCATGGAGCTCCCATATTATCTCTGGACCACCCATCTATGGACTTCTATATAACAGAGAAATAAACAACCATATTGTTTAATCCGGTTTTGTTTTTTATTTGAATTGCAGTTATAAACTAATTTTAACTGATATGGTCCTCCAAGCCAGCTGCCTTTATTCAGCTATCAACCATAATTCTATTGTACAAAACAAGACATAACTTGTTTTATACAACAGATAAATTCCTGAACCTTTTTTTTGTAAATTTGAAGATATTTAAAATACAAAAATAGGGGCTATAGTTTAAAGAAACCAAAAAGTAAGTTCTTTTACAAAGGATTTACAGTTTTTTGTTATAAAAAGTTTTAATGATCCAAATCCTGAAACAGAAAAATACAACATTAGTGGTGCTACTGGTAAGATCTAAATAAAGTCTGTAGTGTGGTTAATAGTATTGTACTAATGTTCTTTCTTTAGTTTTGATCATTGTACTATGGTTGTGTAGGACATACACCCTAGGAGAAACTAGTTAAAGGTCATGGAAAAACTTGGTACATCTTTTTTTAGAGGCAAAATATACATAACATACAATTTACCATTTAAACCATTTTTAAGTGTATAGTTCGGTGGCATTAGTACCTTCATATTATTCTCCAACTATCACCATCATCTAACTCTAGACTTTTTTTTCATCTTTCTAAACTGAAAGTCTGCACTCAGTAACACTAACTCCCCATTCTCCCCCATTCCTTCAGCCCCTGGCAACTACCATTCTACTTTCTTTATCTATGAATTTGACTACTTTAGATACCTCACATGAGTAGAATTATACAGTATTTTGTGACTGGCTCATTTCATTTCATTTATTACGTCTTTAAGATTTATCCATGTTGTGGCATGTATCAGAATTTCATTTCTTTTTAAGGCAGAATAATAATCCATTGTTTTCAAGTTTTTGAGAAAGTTGTGATCATACTGCATGTAATGACATACAACTGCATTTTATTTTTTTTTCACCTAACAGAATCCTTTCCCAGATTATTAATAATTTCTCCTAAACATGATTTTAAATGGCTGTATAATATTCCATTCTATGTCAGGCATTTCCCACATTAAAAATTTTTTTTAAATTTAATTTTATTTTTAGAGAGAGAGAGAGAGCATGAATGGGAGAGGGGGCAGAGAGAGAGAGAAAGACTCCCAAGCAGGCTCCACGCTCAGTCCAAAGCCTGATTCAAGGCTTGATCTCACTACCCTGAGATCATGACCTGAGCCAAAATCAAGAGTCAGACGTGTAAACTACTGAGCCACCCAGGTGCCCCATTTCCCACATTTTAATTTTTTATTTAGAACATTTCCTGTTTTTCACTTTATAACCAACACTTTGGAAATCAATATTGCACATAATAATTTTGGGTCCATTCTAGATTATTGGTAAATTGTTTGTTCCATGTCCTTTATCAATTTATCTCTTGAGGATCCTACTGTTTTTCTTACTAATTTATATAAGATAGAAACCCTTTAAAATAACAAAACAAATTTTCATTATTCATGCTTACATGATTGTAGATACACTTGCATTCTAAAACAAAAAGATAACTGTATTATAATAAAACAAATCATCTCATCATCTCAATGGAAAATTAATTTTGGCCTTATGCACACAGGATATTAGTAAATGGATATAACTTTTTACTTCAAAAAACAAGTAATTGATTATATTGAGTATCATAACTTCAGTGTTTTAGAATATGTATATAGCATGTGACCATAACACTTTCTTAGCCAAGACTAATTTATTTTATCAAGGCTGTAGATTTAGGAAAATTAGAAAGGGAAGCTCTCCTGCTCTGGAGGCAGTTATTCTGAAATCTTAAATATTATTGTTTCAAAATGTTTCTATTTTCAGTTGAACAGAGAGGTCTAAAAGAAGATAAAAAAGCATAAAATTCTTTACTCTTGAGCCTTTGAAACTGACAATTTCTATTTAAAAAAATTTTTAAAGATGTGTACACCACAGGTAAACAAAACAAATGGTTTTTGAGTGGAACTGGATTTTTCAAATGCAATGCAATGTTTAAGAGTTTAAGCAACTATTACAAATTTCCCCAAATGGAGGGCAAGGAGAATAGTTGTGGAATTAATAAGCTACATGTGAGGGTAAAAGGAAGAGGGACCAACTGGATGCTTCTTTGGGAAGCAGATTGCAGCTCCAGTTCCAGATAAGTGTATCCAGAGGGGATCTAACTCCAGCTGCTCAAAGACACATAACTCAATGAAGTTAATCATCATGGTGATTTTTTATTTTGTTTGCATATTCAGGCTTTAACTGTGTGTATTGCTTTAAGACTCTTTTCTTGATATAGTATCACTTTTCTCCCTTTTCAAACTAACAAGATCTAACAAAATCCCCCTCCACCTCCCAATATTAACATTTTAATTCTAGGTCAGCTCCTGGAATAATATCTGGATTTAAGTACACCATTTTGGAGGGGTGCCTGGCTGGCTTAATTGGTAGAACATGCAACTCTTGATCTTGGGGTTGTGAGTTCAAGCCCCATGTTGGAGGTAGATATTACTTTTAAAAAGTATACCATTTTGGGGTTGCAAAAACATGTTTTATTTATTTATTTATTTTTTAAAGATTTTATTTATTTATTTGTCAGAGAGAGAGAGTGAGTGCACCAGCAGGGGGAGCGGCAAGCAGAGGGAGAAGCAGGCTCCCTGCTGAGCAAGGAGCCCAATGTGGGACTCAATCCCAGGACCCTGGGATCATGATCTGAGCTGAAGGCAGACACTTAACCAACTGAGCTACCCAGGCATCCCACAAAAATATATTTGAAACAATGTTGAAATATAGTAATAAAATTGAAAAATGTACAATGGACAATTTTAAAAATTTATGACACGAGTAGTAGTTCAGTAGTTCAGTTAGTTCACCAGAGACACATGGAGAAAAATTTCTTTAATATAAAAGACTTTTAGCAGAGACTTTAGGATAACAGAGGTGGGTACTGACATAAAATAATATTAATAAAGTCCTTTTAACCTTTTTAAAAGATTTATTCATTTATTTTAAACAAAAAGAGTTGGGGGAGGGGCAGAGGGTGTGGGAGATCGAGAGGGAGAGAGGCAGACTCCCCACTGAACATGGAGTCTGGCACGGGACTTGATCCCACAACCTCGAGATCATGACCTGAGCTGAAATCACTTTTATGAATGAACACAGCTGGTACTATGAGTGAGATTAGGAGGATCTAAGTGAGACTAGGGACATGAAAAGTGTCTCTGAGAAAATGGTATTTCAGCTGAGGCCTTATGAATGAGTAGGGCTTAGACATACAAAGAGTCAAGGGATGAATGATCTGGGCAAAGGGAGTAGCTTGTCCCAAAGGTCCTGGAGCAGGAACGAGCTTGTCTAGTTTGAGAATCCTAGGTTGGAAGCTTAGAGAGTAAAGGTAAGAATTATGGGAGCTGAGCTGGAGAGAGGCAGGGCCAGAGCATGCAGGGCCTGGGAGGCCACGTATTGTCAATGTAGGAAAGTCAGTGAAGACTCTACAGAGGACCTACATGATCTATAAGTATGACTGGAAAGATCCTTCTGGCTGCTACTCAGTGGAGGAGGGGCCAACAGAATTGGGAGGACCAGGGGGGAGGCCACCACAGCAGATCATGTGGGAGATGAAGAATGCTCGAATTAGGTATGAGCAGTGGGGAGAGAAAGACATGGCTGGATCAGAAACGTGTTTTGGAGGTAGAACTGACAGCACTAGATGATGGGGGTAGAAATGAGGGAAATAGATGTCAGGTGTCAGGGATGATACAATGATAAATACAGGCACACGGCATTACTGGACCACTGAGGAGGTATATCCAACCCAGACTGAGGTAGAACAGAGACAGGTTCAGAAAAAGCTTGCCTGAGTTGAGCCTTAGAGAACCAGTCAGAGTTAGCCAGGCAAGGAGAGAAGGTGTGAGTGAGGTGGTGAAGGTTCCAGATAGATGGGGCACATGGGCAAAGGCAGGGAAGGGAATGTGTGGGTGTGTGGGTGTGTACCATAAAAGGTTGAGGTTTTGTTGAATTATAAATTGTGAGACAGGGAGAGATGTGAAATGAGTCAGAAGAGTGGGCCAAAGACAGATCTTGGAGGGCTTGCAGGACACTTCAGGAGCTTGGATGCCATGAGAAGGCATGGTTTGAAGCAAGAGCATACCTTGTCCAATATGTAATTTACAGAGAGAACTGTAGCCATTTTGGAGGAGGTTGCAACCTCCTGTAAACCAGGCTTGAATTGGGGTAATGACACCAAAGGTGGCCTGGAGTGGATACACTCAAGAAATGTAAAGGTAAGAAGTAAAACTGGCAGACTTTGGTGACCCATCAGTTATGGTAGATGGGGAAGAAAAGGGAGTTGAGGTTGAAGCGGAGGTTTCTAGCTTGAATGGCTGGACAGAGAACACAGGTCTGGAAAGTTCTGGGGTGTGTGTATAGGGGTAGAAGCATGATGAGTTCTGTATCTGTGTGTCCAGAAGAAAGCTAGAAAACCATACAGAATACAAAAAGTCAAGAAAGCAACCAAACAATCCTTAAGTATCTAATTTGTGCAAGGTACTATAAGTGTTATGAGCGCTGTGAGTAGGAATTCCAAATCTCATTTACAGATGAAACAATGAAGTGCATGGAGAATTAGGCTCTCCATGCTGAAGGTAACTTCCCTCATAAAGGGTAACTTCACTCGGGGAGGTAAATGAAAGAGCTCGTGATCAGAGAAAAGTTGAAAAGCACACACATGTCACCTACTAGGATTAAATGCTAAGTTACAGGGTTACAATGGGTAGTAAAGACACTCAAAAGCCTAAGAACAGAATGGATGGGAGTGTTTGGGAATTCTATGGGAAGTATGGTACCACTATTGAGGACTTCAGGGTCACCGCAAAGGGCAAAGGTTTCTAGATTGTGTGTCAGGGTCATACAGGCTTTTAACCCCCTTCAAATGTGTTATGTCCATCAAGATGAGAAACACAATCAGAGAGTTTATTCTTGGTACTTCTCACTTGTATATGTTCCAGCCAAATAGTTAATTGTACATTTTCATTTCAGGGGAAACCCCATTCCTTTAGCATGTCCAGTCTGATTCTCTTAACAGCTTCCATCATTCCAAAGAACCTAACTTTCTCTGGATTAGAGGATGGCTATGTAGGAAAATCACAACAGAGTTGAACAACTCACTTCCCTGGGCTGGAAAAATACATATAGTAATATCAAAACTCAGCAGTCATTTATACACAATGGCCCAAACCACTGGCCATGGGAAGAGTTCCTGCATAACTGACGGTGTTTGACCCAAAAATGAGGGGGAGAGAGAGCCTATTGACTAGCAATTATACCATATACCATCAGCAGAATCATCACAGCTGACACTGGCCTGAAATCCTTGACTACCAAAGATCTCATTGAGATGGGATATCTTGACACCATAAGGATACACAGCATCCAAAATATGGATTCTCATGACATTTTAAACATAGTTTATCAGTTCTGGAATGACTGGTGGCACAAGTAAGAATATTGGTAATCCTGGCTTTTAAATGCCAAGAGTTTAATTTAGGTAAGGATCTTTTTTAAGGTTTAAATCCTGACCTTCTTAGTAAGTTTTTTGCCCTATCCTATACTTTCTGTAGAAATAGAGTAAAATGAAGACAAAATGTCCTCTATGGCTAAGCCTACCTACTTGCTTCCATGTATTAGCTTGATGAATTTGCTGCTTTTACAGGTAAAAATATTTTGAATAGCAACAGTTTTATCTGGTTCAACCCAAAGTACTGAAATCATCGCAGAAAGTCAATAGCCTGCACTTTCCTTACGAGCTTCACAAAAAGCTCTTCATCAACTTCCTTTGGCAGTGCTTTCCATTATCTTGGAATTCATTCATTCAGGAAGTTCTTACTACTGACCTGACTCCCTCTTGAGTTAATTAAAGCCATTTTACTTCTCCTATCCAGAAAGACCATTGAAAAGGACAGCTTGTCCTTGCTTATTTGAACCCCCTTTCATCATTATGAAGACTGTAATGAAGTGGCCAGTCTGTCTCCTTTCTCCAACTTAGAGAAAGTCTCACTAGCTTTCCCTCAAGGACCTACTCTCTTTCAATTTTTAGATATCGGTAACAAAGAGATACCAGGTACATGAACTCAGGCAAGCACTTAATCATTCTGGGACTCAGGTTCTTTGTTTGCAAAATGAGAATTTGGAATAAAATCAAATGTGTCCCGACTGCTGCTCTGAAGAACTTTCTTAGGGGATTCTGGGAAGGGGCATGGTTTCTCTCTCTCTCTCTCTCTCTCTCTTTCTTTCTCTGCGTGTGTGTGTGTGTGTGAGAGAGAGAGAAGGATTACTTCTATTTTATTTTTTTGAAAGATTTATTTATTTGAGAGAGAGAGCGAGAGAGCATGTGAGCGGAGGGAGGGGCAGAGGGTGTGGGAGAGAAAGGCAGAGAAGCAGACTCCCTGCTGAGTGCGGAGCACAAGGCAGAGGCACTAGGCGGTGCTTGACCCAGGATCCCAAGATCATGACCTGAGCTGAAACCAAGTGTTGGAGGCTTAACTGACTTAACTTAACAGGTGCTCCTGTTCTACTCTATTTTTACTTACAACTTCTTACAAAAAATTTTTTTTAAGTTACACATGCTAAGGTCTCCTTTTCCTCCCATCCTTCCTCCTTCCCACTCACCTTCACTTGAGCACACACATATGCACATACACACATTCTCAAAAAAGAATACAGAATAGTGTGTTATAAATAGCATTTAAAAATCCTAAATAAATTACCAATCAAAATTCAAGAACATATTCAAAATATAAGATACTATGATCAATTTAAATATAAAAAATTCAACTAACTATAATTTATTACCATAGATAATATCTACTGATGAAAGGGAAAATTCTTACAATAATCTCCAAAGATGCTGAAAGTGAACTGAATAATTTTAATGGTCATTCTTGATTTTAAAAATTAAATAGGGGGCTGCAAGCTGTTTCAGTGTTGCTTAGTTCCAGAAGGACCACACTTTACTCTTGCTACTTCCCTAACATTTGCCTAGATTATTAGTTTGCTAGGGCTGCCATAATAAAGGGCCAAAGACTGGATGTTAAAGTCATTTAACAACAGAAATTTATTTGCTCACAGTTCTTGGAGCCTCGAAGTCTGAGATTAAGGTGTCGGTAGGATTAGTTTTTTTCTGAGGCCTCTCTCGGCTGGTTGATAGATGGCTGTGTTCTCCCTGTGTAGTCCTGCGGTTTTCTCTGTGTCTGTGGNGTTGCTTAGTTCCAGAAGGACCACACTTTACTCTTGCTACTTCCCTAACATTTGCCTAGATTATTAGTTTGCTAGGGCTGCCATAATAAAGGGCCAAAGACTGGATGTTAAAGTCATTTAACAACAGAAATTTATTTGCTCACAGTTCTGGAGCCTCGAAGTCTGAGATTAAGGTGTCGGTAGGATTAGTTTTTTTCTGAGGCCTCTCTCGGCTGGTTGATAGATGGCTGTGTTCTCCCTGTGTAGTCCTGCGGTCTTCTCTGTGTCTGTGGGTCTGTGTCCCAATTTGCTCTTATAAAGATAGCAGGCATATTGGATTAGGGCCTACTCTAGTGATGTCATTTTAAACTTAATTACCCCTTTAAAGATTACCTCTATCTTCAAATACCCACTTTCTGAGATACTGTAGGTTAGGACATCAACATGTAAATCTTGGGGCAGAACACAATTCAGTCCATAACACCTGGAAATTATCTTTCACTTGCAAAATGTGATATTACCTGCTCCAAACACTATATTCTGCTAAAAAGAAGAGCCTGGTAAATTTATAAGATGATCCAGAGGAGACTCAAATAAAAGCTAAGGTTTTCATTATTTATTTATTTTTGAATTTTCTGAAAAAATATTTTCATTCTATTTGTAGTCATCATGGCATAACACTTAACGAAATTAAAAATAAAAAGTTGACCACACCAAAAAAAAAATTAAATGGGGGGGCGCCTGGGTGGCACAGCGGTTAAGCGTCTGCCTTCGGCTCAGGGCGTGATCCCGGCGTTAAATGGGATCGAGCCCCACATCAGGCTCCTCCGCTATGAGCCTGCTTCTTCCTCTCCTACTCCCCCTCTCTCGCTGGCTGTGTCTATCTCTGTCAAATAAATAAATAAAATCTTTAAAAAAAATTAAATAGGACTAGATGGACATTTCCTTAGCCTGATATATATTTATATATCTCAACCAAGAAGACTGCCTGCCATATGACTAATAAGAAATCCCTAGAAGCACTCCCAATAAAGTAAAGAACAAGGCAAAAACATCCAATTTTACTAAAATTATCTAACATAGGTCTGGAGGCACTAGTCAATAATTCTGAAGAAGAATCAGACTGGGGACTTGAGCAGTCACAGAAAATCTTATAAAGCTATTGTAATTAAGAAATATACAGACACTGGAACAGAATACAAAAGAGAGAAGCATCCGCACATATATGTATATCTGAAAAAAGACAGAAATGCTATTGCAGGTCAACAGATAAAGAATGGATTATTCATTAAATGGTACCAAATAGAACTGCCAGATAGAATACAGGATGCTCAGTTAAATCTGATTTTCAGATAAACAACAAATAATTTTTTAGAAAGTGTGTCCAAAATATTGCACGGGATATACTTATACTACAATATTATTCATTTTTATCTGAAATTCAAATTAAACTGGTTATCTGTATTTTTTTTTTATTTGCTAAATCTGGTAACTTTAGTGCCAAGCCATTGTTATTCATGTGGACAAAAGTTAAAATGGATTTATACCTCATGCTCCACACAAAAAAAATCAATTCTAAATGAATAAAGGTCTCAAACGTAAAAGGCAACAACTTAAAATACAAGGGAAAAATTTTATGACCTCAGAGTAGGGAAGAATTTCCTGAGTAAGACTCAAAATTGTAAGCCATTTTTTGGAGTCAAAGATTTATAAATTTGACCAGCAGTAAATGAAACACTTCTTTTTCTCAAAGACACTAAGAAAATATTGAAAAGACAAGCTATGAATTGAGAGAAGTTTTTTGGTAAAATGGCAAAAAAGAATTAATATTCAGAGTATATAAAGAATTTCTACAAATCAGAAAAATTTCAATGATAAGACAACAAAAAAAGGGAAAAAGGCAAAAGACAATGAAGAGGTAATTTTTTAAAAGAGGAAGCACCAATTAGGTTAATTAGAGACACCATTTCACATCATTTAAAGGCAAACATACTCCAACAATACTGTATTTTCGGAAGGATGGGGGATGATGGGAACATAAATACATTACTGGTGGCCATGTAAACTAGCACAACCACTTTGGAAAACATCTAACACTACCTGGACAAAGTCAATATGCATATACTCTAGCAATTCTACTCTCATCTACATGCATCCCAGAGAAACTCTTGAGTATGTTCATTAGGATACATATGCAGGAATGTTCAGGGCAGCCTTATTTGTAATAGGAAAAAAATAAAAAACAAAAAGAAAATAAATCCAAATGCCTATGAGCAGTAGAAAGAGTAAATAAATTGTGATGTCTTTTTATAAAAGAATACTTTACAGGAGGGAAAATGAACAACATAAACTCTTCCTATTCCCTACAATGTGGATAAATATCAAAAGCATAATAGTAAGAATAAAAAAGGAAGTCACAGAAGAGTATATATAGTGTGACTCCATTTATATAAAATTCAAAGTCAGGCAAAACAAAAATACACACAAAGACATACACACTGAAATGCAGGGAAATTATTACTACAGTTAGTAGAAATCAAATGTTAGGTCACTTTTAGTGGGAATCAAGTGATTATGTCATTTTTAATAGCTTAAAACTTGATCTTTGTCCACATTTTGGTTAGAACATAGAGTGGCCCTAATTCTTTCTTCTTTCCCCATCTAGCATGACTATTTCTCTTTCACTGGACTCTCTCCTTGAGAGAGAGGGTATCGCCCTAAGGAGGAATAACACCTGAGATGACTTTGCTTTAAATATTACTTTTAATGAGGGGACAAATATGTTTTCTCTTTTTATGTGTATCTTTGGAACCTCCTTCTTTAATGCTGACGGGAGAGGCATTTCATCCCATTGCAGTGCCGAATTTTGGCATGGGGAGTTTGTTAGGTTGGTGGTGAGGGTGGACGAGGATGGTGGGATAAGGACAAAGGGGAATGGTGACATGTGGTACACACAACACAGATTCTTCTTTGGTGCCAGGCCATTCACGGTGATCGACCTTAAAAAAGAAGATCCTTACTTGGTACAAATTAGCTTACCTGAGGTCTGAATATGGCATAGGGCCAAAGCTTCAGCTAATAATAAAGTACTGTTTTCTTTACTTTGCCTTTTTTGGTACCTTAAAGAGAAAAGGGTTGACTCTGTCAAGGCAGAATTTAATTCTTTTCCACTAATATCCTCACCACATTTTCTAATAATATTATGTTCCTGAATAGGAAGATGCAGATTTGTGAAGATGCTTCCCAAATTAAAATACCTATTTAATGAAATCTCAATAACTAATCCATTTGCTTCTTTCTTTTGATCTTGAAAATCTGAACAAATTCTTTATCTTGAAAAGTAAATGTAAAAAAAAAAAGTCCAGAAACTACAGAGGAAAGAAAGAATAATAAGGAAATTGAATTACAAGTTATCAGCATATACTCTGAATCTACAGTAATTAAAACTGTGGTATTGACCCGGAAACAGACATATTGATCAATGAATGGAATGAAGGGCTTAGACACTGTACATGTGTATGGGCATTTAATATATGATAACATAGGGCAATTAAATTAATGAGAAATTTAAACAACAAATATCATTGTTACAATTGGATAACAATTTTGGAATAGAGGTTAGATAACTAACACTATAGTAAAAAATAAATTCCAAGTAGTTCAAGCATTTATACATACAAATCCTGTAAGTTGCAGGAGGAAAGGAGAGAATATTTTTACAATCTTGAAGCAAGGATGACCTTTAGCATGTTGTTAAGACTTAGGATATAAAAGGAAGGATGAATAAATTTGACTTAACACAAATTAAAAGCATATGAATGGAAAAGGAGGCCATAAATAAAGGTGAAAGTCAAGAGGTAAACTGGGAAATATTTCTGTAAAAGGGGTTAATGTTCTTAATATATTAAAGAGGTTAAAGCAAAAAAGTAAAACAACCTAATAGAAAAATGGATAGGGTATTACACAGGCAACTCACAGATAAAGAAATTCAAATGGTCAATAAATGCATTAAGAAATGCTCAACTTCATTAATAATATGTACAAAATAAACTACTGGGAATCAATCTATCATCTATCTATCTATCTATCTATATATCTATCTATCATCTATCATCTATCTATCTATCTATCATCTATCTATCATCTATCATCTATCTTGCTTTCTGCCTATTACATTAGCAAAGATTTAGAAAAATTTTAAGACCAGGGTTGTTGAGCATGGACAAACCAGCCATTTCATATATGTTAATGAAGTTTTTATCTGATGTAATATTTTTGAAAGGTAATTTGGAAATTTGAATAAAAATTTTAAGTGTAGTACCATATATCCTTTTGCTCAGCATTTTCCTTTAGAATATATCCTTGTGGAAGATATTGTTCATGGCCTACACAATAGCCACTTTTCATTCCCCTTTTCTTTCCTAAGAGTTTTTCCTTAAGACTTCTGATTTTCCAAGAGGTTAAATCTATTGATGAGCTCAGAGGTGATGGGCATTAGTCCCCAGATGCAGGGGATGAATCACGGTTGGTCCCTTTTACCTATGATTGGTCTAGGGATGGGCATACAACACAGTTCTGAGCAAAGACTCATTAGAGAAATTGTGCTGGGGTACTCCCCTTCCAGGAGACAGCTTTTCATCTGTGCTACTTCCTTCCTACTGGAATGCTGGTGTGCAGACATGGATGGTAGAGTGGAAGGGCTGAAAGAACGATGCTAGCAATTGCTTGCCTTTCAATATCTTATTATGTGAGAAAACTCATTTTAAAAATCACTCTTGGCAGGGTATTTTTGTTGCTGCTGTTACTGCCACCCAAATGCATTCATAATTTATGCAATCCTACAAAAATACCCAAATGTATAAATATGTATGTAGACAGATTCACAGGTAAGGGTTATTTATAATAGTGGAAATTTTGAAACACCTAAATGTGCCTCAATAGGAGATTAGTTAAGTAAATGTTAGGATATTAAAAAGATTGAGTTACAACTATATGTACTAACTTGGAAATGTGTCTGCAATTTATTATTATAAGTAAAAATCAAACTGCAGAGAAGAAGATTTATAATGGGTCCCATTTGGGTTATATTTTATGTATGCACATATACACAAACATGAAGGACATGAATGATGAATATAAAAGGTAATAAGCTGCTTTTCATTATTTCTACCAGAAAACATTTTGAGAAGGATTAAAGTATACCAGGACATATTTAGGCTAAGTCAGTTATTCCCAAGTTTTGAAAATCATCAGAGACCCTTTATATGATTTCTTCTCCTATGGACTCCGTATTTAGAAAAAATGCATATCTAAGAATGTATATTTCTTTCAGTACTGATCTAAGATATGACCAATGATCTATGTTCATCAAGATTTGCAACAATATTATGCTACTGTATAAACATTTATCATGGTTGAGTTGCTAAGAAGCAGTAAAGATATAATGACGATTGTTGAGCTATGTGCCAAGCTTTGTGCTATTTGCTAAGCATTAGACTAGCCCATTTTCTCATCTCACTTCCTAGCAGTCAGCATTATCCCCATATGACAAAAGAAAAAGCTGAGGTTTACAAGTTCCCTAATTGTACAGCTGGTAGAACAAATGGTTTTCTGGATCAAATACTCTCAATGTTTCTACTTTACTCATTCCTGGTAACAAAATTCAAAAGTGTCTAAGGATACTCAAGTGATTCACTTTAGTTTGGCTGTCACTTTGTATTAGGTCCAAGAACAAACACAAAATCAATAGTGGTTCTGATACAGGTAGTTGTGTTATTAACTGTCCATCTTTGTACTAATTAACATATGCTAATCATCATCATCTGCTAATGACTAATTAGCATATACCGATAATAATATAATTTCTGACCAAAGACACTTGACATTTTTGCTAGCCTGCAACCTTATCCTTGATAAACACATAATTTCTATAATCTCTATTAGGGATCTAGAAATAGTTTGCAAATCCTCAATTCTGTCATAATGAAATTTCAAGTTTCGCTTGCCGCAGTAGGATACTAGTTGAGATATTGACAGAACTTAGTGTTTGTGAGTCACTGATCACTGGCAGAGGGTACTTTTAATACAAAAGAAGGTGAATTATGCTATCTGCTTCTGTGGTTCAGTTCTCTGCCACTGACACTGGCCTGTTGGTGAGATGCTTGTGCTATAAATGAAAACTTTCTGGAATACTTGGTTGTATTAAATCTCTAATAAACCTAGCCTGTATGGAATTCTGTTCAACACTAATGTGTTTTTAAGTTCCATGCTCTTGAAACTTAGAAAAAGGTACATGATTGGACCTTGCTCCTTGGGATTCTGATTTGAGTCTGGGTTAAAGGAAAGAGGTAAGGCCATGAGCACCTTTGTATATTTCCCCAAATATTTTTCCTGAGGTCCCTACTTTCTGCTAAGTAAGAAAAGAAATTATTCCCCTTATCCATCTGACAAATGCTTCTTATTTATATTCAGTGTCTTCAAAGATGGTTGACATATTGTCATGACTTCCTTTATAGATTTGGTGCTGAGGATTTACCATTCTCCCTTCCCCAGGCCTATTATTATCAAATCTCTTGTAGACATTCTAGTTTGAATATCTTGTAATCACTTAAAATTCATCAGAGATAAGATAGTTAACATGAGTTTTCTATAAGCTAAATTAGGGTTTCCTGCTGTTTCAGGTATCTATTTCTGCTTAACAAATCACCCCAAAACGTAGCAGTTTAAAACCGTTTCTGCAGGTTAGGATGCAATTTAGCTACATGCCTCAAGGCATCTCACAAAGCTGCAAAGTGTTGCCTGGCACTGAAGTCTCAGGTGAAGGCTTGACTGGAGAACGTTCTGCTTCTAAGTTTACTCATGTAGTTGCTGGCAGAATTCTGATCCTCATAGACCTTTGGACACCCCCAGTTCTTTGCCATGTGGGCCTTTTTATAGGACAATTTGCCACATTGCAGCTAGCTTTCTTCAGAATAAGTGAGTTAAAGAGTAAGAAAGAGGTCCTAAGGTAGAAGCCAAAGAATTTTTGTTACCTAGTATCAGAAATTATATCCCATCACTTTAGCTGTATTCTATTGGTTAGAAGTGAGTCACTAAGTCCAGCTGACACTGAAGGGAAGGGATTACATAGGGTATTGATATTGGGAGGTAGAAATCATTGGGGACCATCTTAGAAGCTGTCTACCACAGATGTTGAGTATCGAGGTGAACTGGTGACACAAGCATGATTTGGAGTCCAAGTAGATGGACCGGGATGGGCATTACAAGATTCAGGAGCATAGGCTGGAACAAAGTCAAAGGCAGAAGCTCATGCTCAAAGGTATCAGGAGGGCAATAGCAAGAGCAGAGTTGGCAGAAGTTGAAATTTATGGTTCAGAGTAGTTACGAGAAAATAGGTGGTTGTGAAGTCCACACTTCAGGCAAGCAAAACCACACAGCACAGCACAACTAAGGTTGACTTTGATTCCAGAACAGATAGGCCAGGATATTGGCAGCCACTGGACAGTGTGGGCCAAAAGATACAAGCAGTTCTGATGGCAAATTCTGCAGATGCTACTGATTATCACTGAGAGTTTTATTCCTTGTGGAAGGGACATTTTCAGAGCTCTGACATTCATTAACTTCCCTCTTGAACCAACTCTTCCTTCTCACTGTCCCCCCATTCTGTCAATGGAAACTTAATTCTCTTTATGGCTTCCTCCCAAACTCTTGGTTCCCTTCTTTCCCTCTCCCATATCCAATTGGTCTTAAATAATTGTTCAGTGAAAAAAATATGAAAATAGCAATCAGTAATCGGTGGAATTCAGGGAGATAATATAATCATCAGTAGACACCAATTGTGCACCTATGCTAAATGTCAGCTTGGACATGCCTTCTAACAGGGTAGCACTAGCCACTTGTAGCTATTGAAAATTTGAAATGTGGCAAATGTGATTGAAACTGGAACTGAAAATTCAGTTATTTAAAAATTTTAAGTATTTTAAATTTAAAAATAGAAGTGTGTAACACTTTTCTATTAAACACAAGTTTATTATTTTGGTCGGACTACATTCCACTTGAACCACTGAAAACTTAGCATCCATACTGAGATACACTATAAGTGTAAAATACACCCTGGATTTTGAAGACTTAGTACGAGAAAAAGAATGTGAAATACCTTATTAGTAATTTTTATACTGATTATTATATGCTGAAATGATGTGTATGTGGGTACATTGGGTTTAATAAAATATATTACTGAGACTAATTTCACCTGTTTCTTATTACTTTTTAAATGTGGCAAGTAAAAATTTAAAATTACATATGTTTTCAAATTTTTTAAAAATTTAAAATTTACATATTGGATAGTACTGGGTTGGACTACAACTTTTCAGTTATCTTTTCATTAAATTCTTGGATGGTAATCAGTCCATACAGTTTTTCCTCTCAAAATATTTTGACAACCCAACCCCTATGTATGTTGTTTCATTGACACACTAACCTAAATGTCTCCAAGATGAAGAAACATGTATAGCACTGAAAACAACTTGGAAATAAAATACTTCGTTTTAGGTATCTGTACACTTCTCTAGAAACTCTCAATTCACAGTTGAACACCAACAGGAATTTCAAGTATTACTGAGAAATTGTGATGGTCTTTGTTACAGTGTATGAATTGCATTTGATGCTTCCTTCTTAAATTGTCAATCATTTCAAGAATCACGTGCCTGAAATTTGAGCAAATTACCAGCAGATGGTGGCCTTGCAACCTTGCAACAGTTAGGACTTTTAGCCTATCTTCACTTTTTTCTAAGACCATAAACTTCATGCTATCAAATACTGAATAATTGTATGTTGAGTGGTTATAAAATTAAACTCACTCTATTGTCAGATATAAATATTGTTGAGTGTCCTTCAAGTGTTCACTATGAAATCTGTGGCTTATGAGCACATACATGTTCTTTTCTCCTTACCTCCCAGTTTGGGTAGAACCAAGTGGCTCCTCTATGCTATGTTGGTCCTACCTAGGTTCTTCATGAAGGCCTTCCTGAGCATCCTCCATGTGCTCTATTGAGTTCCTGGGCCTGGGAAGTTGACTCTGCAAGTTCTGCGCAAGGTCCCTTCACCTCTTACCATGATGGACCTCATGGCATGCTTTCTAGATGTCAGCTCATCCATTTGCCATCCTTCCTTCATTGGAGTATGTGGAATGTTTTGGCTTATCCACCTGAGAGAAAGGGAAGTGGCTCTTTCCTCTGGCCAGACTGTTCTACTCTCTCCACTGTTACGCCTACCCCATGCTGGCATAAAACACCCTGCTTGGTGGATTCCTTCCAGGGAACCAAGTGGGGAGAGGTGCAACTCTGCTTTCAGCCTCCCTGCCCCCACCCTCCGCCTCCTACCGTATCTGTTATTCCTTCTCTCCCAATCTCCAGATCAAACACTGGAGAAGGGACACTTGGACACATGTGTCCCACCACTTCTTGCCTCTCCTTTCTCCTACTACGTCCCCCAAGCCCTCACTCCAAATTACTCTCCCTGCCCTCACTCTCTGACTGGATGGAAGGGGCTTTTGTTTCACTCTAAATTATATTCCCTTTATGTTACATGATTCTCCTTCACAACCCAGCATCATATCTGAATCTTACGGCAAGTAGAGATGGGAGGAAGATCAACTTACACCTAAGAGTAGCTAATTCAGTAAAGATTTAAAAAAACTATACTTGAACCAGATGTATTTTCACATAATTTTATCATTTGTGAAATGTCAATTTGAACATTTTTGGGGAGAAGGAAAGATAAGAATTTATGTTCAAGATAGGATTAAATAGACTTTTAAATATCTTTTTAGTATTCTCAGACATATGATAGCGTATATAAAAATTCCCTGTCTTGGTCAGTAGTATTTTGTAGCCTCTCCACTGCATGAGCTCACAGCTTGCCCAAAGAATCAAAACCATTCTGTTCAGTTTAGAAAACTAGATATTCAGCTTATCTAAATGGGCTGTCTCTATCCCCTACAGATATAATTACAATAAGATCTCATTCTCTGCTTTTCCTAAGTAGAAACTAAAATCACAGGTCAAATATATGTCTACTTCTCCCTCATTCTTTGATCCCAGAACTTTTCTTTTTCTATGAAAAGAATTCCGGGGCAGGAATAAGATGTACATGGTGGCTTATGATCAGGGCCATGATCTCCCCTGTTAGATACTATTTTTTCTGATTCTGTTCCAGTTTGTGAACACATACAAACATGTCTGCCTGAGTTTGACTGAAATCTTCCATCCAAAAAATAAGTTAATGTTATCCCTCAGCATTAACCAAAGATATCAGGGAATTTTGTTTTATATTTCTTGTGTCTTATAACATTCAAATTTATTTCATTTTACTTGTTTAAAGATTTTATTTATTTACTTCAGACAGAGAGAGAGAGAGTGCACAAGTGGGGGGGGGAGGCGCAGAGGGAGAGGGAGAAGCAGAATCCCTGCCCCCCAGGGAGCTCAAAGCAGGGTTCGACCCCATGACCCTAGGATCGTGTGTGACCTGAGCCAAAGCAGACGCTTAACCAACTGAGCCATGCAGGTGCCCCTCAAATTTATTTTAAATAAAAAATGTTTTTCTATAGTTAAAATCAGCCCAGTACCAGTTGCACATATTGAAATGAGGCAATAGCTAATATTCAGATGGTATCTAGCACTTGACATAATGAAAAATGCTCCAGGTTGGGAATTAGGGAAAAAAAAGAGTTCTAGTACAGCTCCACCATCAATATATATGTATCTGAGCATCCCCTTTTATTTTGTCTCAATCGAATTCTTTCTGCCATAAAAGATGAAGTTACATTAACTTTTCTTCTAAGTCTTCACTTTGATATGAATCTGTGATTCTAATATCTAGAGGTAGAAAGTGACCACATAGAACAAAAAAGCAGACAAGGAAACATTTGTACCAGCTACCCCCACTTCTAACTATGCCCTTATATATTTCCTGCCAAACCAACAAGGGATATGGACTGTCTGGCAGAGTCACCAGGACAAAGGATTAAAGGAAGAAAAAAGGATCCAGATGTTTCCATTTGGGGAAATTGAATTTTCAGACACATCTAATTCAGATGAGCTGTATCCATGAACAATTGAGCCAAAGACATATAAAAGTGAATCTTGTAATTCAGATGGATTTTCACGATACCACTTCCCATTCAGCACTCTAATGAATATTATCCACCCACATGTCTGTGATGACATGGTGGGAGTCAAAAGGAAGGACACCCTTAATCAAAAAACAAATTAAAACCTTCAGGCCCCCAGTGGTTTTGCAGAAGAATTTATTGTATCCCTACTGAGTACAGAGTACTGTTTTAAGTGCTATGATGGAGGTACAAAAAAGTAAGAATAATGGTACTCCAAAAAGTTCTCAATTTAGTTGAAGAAAACATAAACACAATAAAAAAAACCACTTTATGGTCTCTTAAAAGCCTCATATACATAGCAACTGTTTTTATGTGCATATTGAATGTTTCCTTTAATCCTTCAAGGTTAGGCTCTCATATAAATTTAATTAATTAAACAAAGAAGAGGGAGCCATCCTACTTGGAATATTTGATCTTTATCTACCAAGTCCTTCAAATTCTGTGGTAGATTTTTAGCTTAAGAAATAAATAAGAAGGGCACCTGGGTGGCTCAGTCAGTTAAGGATCTGCCTTCGGCTCAGGGCATGATCCTAGGGTCCTGGGATCAAGTCCTGCATCAGGCTCCCTGCTCAGTGGGGAGCCTGCTTCTCCCTCCTCTGCTTCTCTCTCTCTCTGTCTCTCATGAATAAATAAATAAAATCTTAAAAAAAAAAAAGAAATAAGAAACAATAGCTAGCAATAGATAGGGTAAGCATATAATTTATCACCCCAAACTTTGGGAGTGAAAAGGGGAAACTTAAGAATTACACAGGTAGAGCAGGCATAAAATGGGACTGTTCTGAGTAAACTGGGATATATTGATGCCTTTTTAATGAAGACAATAGATATGTCTTAGGAGTTGATATAATTAGAATGAGCTTTACCTTAAGTCAGAATATTGAGGCAAGAAGTACAATGGATCTTTGTAAACTCTTTGGCTGACTTCTTCAGTCAAGCTCTTGCTCAAGCCTGGAAAATTCAAGATGACCTGTCACTTACTTTCCACCACCCCCCCATTCATTACTTTAAATAATCCTTTATTATTTATTGAGCAACTGCTTTGAGGGCATGGAGTGAATACTTATCTCCTGTTAAGGAGTTGGTTGCTGGCTTGGGCAAATAATACTTGAATGTGACTGACAATACATAGGTATGTCACGAGGCACTACGCGATAAATTACCAAATAAATTGTACAGAATAATGAGCTGGAAGTTAGGCAGAGGGTGAAATCACGTTAGGATAGGAAGGAGGTTAGGCTTTAGGAAAAGATGTGGGATTCAAGTTGGGTCTTGAGGGATAAAGAAAAAACTACAATTTACAGGGTGAGTGGCATATTGTGTCTCCCATTTTCTTTCCCAATCAGCAAATGACAAACTATTAAATACAGAAACTGACAACCATCAACAATAACAACAATAACAAAAAATCTTGCAACTTGTGTTGCTAAGTGTTACAAGCACTATTATATACACGATTTTATAAATCATTGAGAGAAAGATAAATATGGACTAAATAGAAAAATGGACTAAGGACATGTTAGGGTAAATAATAAAGAAGTAAGAAGAGCAGTACACATTTGAAAATTAACTTACTTAGTAGTATGAGAAAAGTGACAAAAACTTGACAAAATGGTGGCAGTAGGTAGAGGGAATGGTCACACTGCTGGTAGGAGAGGATACATTTAGCCATGTGTATCAATATGTATATATTCTTCACAGCTTTCTTAGAATCATCTAAACTAAAACTATTTTGATGATGCTACATAAGTAAAACAGCAGGACCTTAATGGTACTCTGAAGAGAATTTCATCCTTTTCATGGGACATTCCTTCTCTCCTCTCAATACTCTTCCCTCTTCCCCATAGCAGGAAGAGTAATAATAGAAATATCACTTTCAGAAATCTACCCTAAGGAAGATAATCAGAAAGGGGGAAAATCACAAAGACAGACGTACATGTAAGGGTGTTCAACAGGGTGTTACTTATACTAATGTGAAGAATTAGAACCAAGTGGTAATGATAGTAACAGGATATTTACTCAATAAATTTGGGGATATCCGTAGTCACTGGGAAGGCTGATGTACATTGATATTCATTAAGATATTTTAAATGAAAAAAATCAGGTTGAAAATACCATGTAGAAGCATAATAATATGTATGTATATCTATCTACCTATGTATCTATATATGTGTTGAGATGACACATGAAAGGACACACATATATATTCACATCTAAGTGGTAATTACAGGGGTAGTGCTGATATTTTGGGGGTGTTGGTTAGGTTTGTTTTCTTTTTTATAATTTATATTACATTGTTTGAATTTAACTCAGTGTGTATATGTTGTCTTTATAAGTAAATTATACTATTAAAATAATTAAAAGTACTTGAGAAAAAAATCCCTTGCTGATTCAATAAGCAATGTCCATATAATAAGTACAAAAATGCATTTCCAAGGTTGTTCCTTAAAAAGATTCTCAATACAAGCTACTGATATTACCCTAAAGCATGATTTAGTGCAAAAAATTCTGAAAAGGTCCTTGTCTTTGCAAGTCTGTCTTGATCTAAGGATCTTTTTTTGAATGTCTAGACATGACATTTAAGCCATTTCATCCAAATATTATTTCTCTAACTGACCTTTTGAAAAAATATTGCATTGCAGTAAACTTGAGATTATATTCTATGACAACTCCTTGGAGTGCACCTGGTCTATATAGTTGATTGCCCTTGAAGCCTTGTGTCTTAGCCATCAATTCTAAGGATGGGATTAACATCCTTTTGTTGAAGCTAAGAAACCTATCTATTAATGTTAGGGTAATATGGGTAATATGCCTAGATAGAAGACGACCCCAATCCCCTTTTAAGTAAAGGCTCCTTAGCAAGACTGAGGAGCAAGGCTTTTCTACAGAAGTGTTTTGAATCCTCTTCAGGGTACAGTCAAGATCCTACTGTTTCACTTCATAGCATTATCAGAATAGTTTTGGTTTACAAGTTTCTAAGGTGGGATGCCGGGGTGGCTCAGTCAGTTAAGCGTCTGCCTTTGGCTCAGGTGATGATCCCAGGGTCCTGGAATCAAGTCCCACATTGGGCTCCTTGCTCAGCAGGGAGCCTGCTTCTCCCTCTGCCTGATGCTGCCCTGCTTGTGCTTTCTCTCTCTCTGACAAATAAATAAAATCTTAAAAAAAAAAGTCTCTAAGGCAGTTAGAAACATGCTCATTTTGGCAAAACCACCTTAAAATCTCTGTGGAGTACACACGTAAAATGAATGCCTCTTAAGGAGCAAGGCTAATTCTGTATTTATCTTTCCAAAGACACTGTATGGCAAGGTACCTAAACGAGGAAATGTGTTCTATGGTATACTTATTTACAAAGTGGAACATAAAAAATCTTCCAAAAATAATAACTATATTTTAGAATAATCAATTTTTCTGTAGCCCTATTTTCTGATGACAAATACCTACAGGAAAAAGTTATCTGCTAAACCCATTCCTAATTTAAGATAACAAAATGTATTGTTTGCATAAAAAAATCTTGTCTGTTATAGCTGGAGTTACAATCTATTTGGGCTAACTAAAGTACAAATAGAGTAAGTCAAGCCATACCAAATAGGACTATCAAAAAAATTAAGACCTAAGTCATATGGTACATTAGAATTTTGAAAAATCACAAATGACAATGAATTTTAGAAAAATCACACACGCATCCCCCACACCAACATGAACATACACACACCCCATTTCCAAGCCTTACCTCTTCCAAACCTACAGAAAAAGATGTCTGGATAGTGAAGTCTGAGCGTGTATTATTTTAAAGCACTCCCAGAAACTCTGATGGGCAGCCAGGTTGAGAACCATTCCTCCAAGGGGCAAGCCATCTAGCCCTACTTAGTATCCCTGGCAAATAAGGTGGGCCTTTCACTGTAGCACCAAAAACATAATAAGCAGTTGAAATAGTATTGGTTTTGGAACCAAATAACTCTTGGAGCAAACTCCCCCAAAGACCTCCAAGGTTGAGGGTAGTCATTTTTGAGTTTTGGTGAAAATATTTTTTCCCAGAAAATTTCTTGCTACTTTTTTAACTATAAAAGTAACATGTTTACTATGGAAATTTTTAAAATCTATAAAAGAACACAAAGGAGATTAATAAAATAATCTGTAATTCTATCAACCAGATATAACCACAGCATTGTCTATATCTTTTCACATTCTTTTTATATATAAATGGAAATATATTGTGTAATTTATAACATGCTTTTAAAAATTAGCAATACATTGGGGCGCCTGGGTGGTGCAGTTGTTAAGCATCTGCCTTCGGCTCAGGGCGTGATCCCAGCATTCTGGGATCGAGCCCCACATCAGGCTTCTCTGCGAGAGCCTGCTTCTTCCTCTCCCACTCCCCCTGCTTGTGTTCCCTCTCTCACTGGCTGTCTCTCTCTGTCAAATAAATAAATAAATAAATAAATAAATAAATAAATAAATAAAAAATAAAAAATAGCAATATAAGCAGACATTTTCTTATGTCAATATTCTTCTATGAAATGATGATCAATGGCTACAGAAAATTTCATTTCATAATTATTGTTTTTCTATTTTTGGAAATGTTATTGTTTTTCTATTTTTGGAAATTTCAGCTTTTCTATTTATGACTCAAAAATAAGCTTGCAATGATCTTCCTTGAATATAAATTTTTATGCACATTTTGAATACTTCCTTAGAAGCCCTGGAGGTGGGATTACTGTGTTAAAAATGAATATTCATCAGGCATATCATACATATTGCTTGACTATCCTTTGGAAAGGATATACTATTTTTTCATTTTGTCTAGAATTTACAATCCTTGAATCCTTACATATTGGTAATATTAAAGTATTTTATCTTTGCCTGATCATGTCATGTTTATTTTTCAATTAGGGAGTTTGTCTTTTCTTAATGATATAAACTCTTTGTGTTTCACACATGTACTGTAAAGCATATATTTCCTATTTTCTTTTACTTAAAAATTTTCCTTTTGGTGTTTTTGGACGGATAAAAGTTGATAACTACTTTTTGAGAACAATTCACAATTCAAATGTGTACCTACAAAATGGAGTCAACCTTTGAAAGATCACCAATATGGGAAGAATGAGGCACTCCCATCCTATATGGGACCACTCCAAGCTCCAAACCTAGTGATCTCTCTCACCTAACATCTAGTTTGACAAAACGCATTTATATCTCAGTATAAATTTAAGTCAATGTTTTACATTTCAAGGGGTACTCAGATTTTTAGCCTTGCCTCTAGGTAAGCACTGTGAGTTTATTAAAGAAATTTTAGGCATTGCGGAATAGGGTAGAGGAGGTAAGGTCAATTCTGTATCTATTTATTGAACAGCTGTAATGTAAAAGTCACTGAATTAGCCAAGTACCGATTGCCTATGTGTAAGGACAGCTGTTGTGAATATGCTACATAGCAAATCATATTTTTAAAAATTTAGTGATGAACATGTATGCCTTATTTTATTTATTTAGTAATAAGAATATACCATAAGATTTTGTTCTTATGAAGAGCTGAGACGTGGGGATAAAATGACTGGCTCAGATTCTTCAGTGGGGTGTTTCATGTGACTGAAATTAAAATGCAGAATGACCTACTAAAAATTCAATGCTTAGTGAAGGAACAGGTATTTTTTAAAAGCTTCTGAACATTAAGAAAAGACACAGGAGCCAAAATAAAGTCAAAAGAAATAAGCCAAATAGTTTTCCAAAATCTAACTGAAGTATGGGTGTGGTTGAGTATGAATGTAGCTACATATTTAATGGAATTCTTGGTTTTCTTTTATTTTCTATATTTCAGAGCCTTCACATTTGTTTGCAATATTTTATCACTGCATGAGGATTTTATTTCATGTGGATGAGAGGCTGGTTTTCTTTTAATAATCCCTATGCTGAAACATCTTTCTATATAATCTAATACATATGCATATATACTTTATTTCTGAGTTAGGGTCTTTATGACCAACATGGCTTGATTTATACTTGGGTTCTATAGTAAACGTTCCCTGCATGTTAAGCAATTTGCTAAACACAGAAATCTGAAGTTATGGATTTGTTTTCTCCACCACACAACATCATGAAATGTATATATTCATGACACTCCCTGTCTCTTTCTCTACACTATTGGCTTTTATTTGAAGTCACCTGTATTTGGCAGAGGACTTAAAGATGTGATTAAGAAGTTGGATATGGAAATTAACAGAAACTGAGAAGGAAAAATATGAGGACAAAATTGGATAATGTGGCAGACTCATTTTATCTTAGGAGAATGGAGGAGGACGGTCCTTATAATGCTGCAGAGAAATAAGGAGGTGAAGGGGTCAAACACAGTATTCACCTCTCCACCAGGTGCCACAGAGTATGGCCATCGAAAAGTATGACTTTGACAGGTAAGGGAAGTGATTGAGACAGCTTCTTGGAGGGTCAATAAGGCTTGGGCAGGACTCATATCTGACATGCCAATGAAAGGGTACTCTATTAGAAAGAGCCAGATCTAATAGCAGCACTGGGCAAGACACTCTGTGTGATTGGCGGGTATTACATTTACAGAGATCCTGCCTGACAGTAGAACAAGGTAAAGAATGAAAGGTGGGAGAGAGAAGAATTATTGTTGGAGATGCCCATTACATCCAGCTTGGATTCATAAGTGATATGGATATTTTTTTTTCTAACATAAACCAAAAAAAAAAAAAAAAGGCACAGGACAAGATTTAGTAGATAAAAGGAAGTCAAACATTAGCTGTGGCCTATTTACTGATTATATTTATCATTCTATTTTTCATTTGTTTTTATCCCCACTACCCTTAATACTCCCTTGTAAACACCTTTCACTTCCTGGAGGTATCTGGGTAAACACAGCTGCATTAACTGGACTCACTTAAAATCCATGACTGCAAATGTAGAAGGAATATTTGGATTCTATCCTCCCTGCCAATACTCTTTCCTCTTTCCCAAATCAGAAAGTGAGAGCTTGTTCTTCAACTTTGTTCTTAATTTTTAAGATTCTTTGGGATATTCTGGGATCCTTGCATTTCAATATCAGTTTTAAGATCAGATATCAGTTGGGATTTTGATAGGGATTATATTAAATCTGCAGATAAGTTTGAGGAGTGTTGCCATCTCTTAACAATATTAAGTCTTCTGATCCATGAACATAGGTTGTCTTTCCATTTATTTAGGTGTTCTTTCATTTCTTTCAACAATTTTTTGGAGTTTTCAGACTGTAAGCTTTGCACTTCCTTTGTTAAATTTATTCCTAAGTATTTTACTCTTTTTGATATTATTATAAATGGAATTATTTCCTTGATTTTAATTTTGGATTGTTCATTGCAAGGAAATAAAAATATAATTGGTTTTGTATATTGATCTTGTATTCTTCAATCTTCCTGAACTTATTCATTCTAATAGTTTTTTATTTTAATGGTTTCCTTAGGATTTTCCATATACAAGATTATCTCCATCTGCCAACAAAAATAGTTGTACTTTTTGCTTTTCAACCTGGATACCATTTACTCCATTTTCTTGGTTAATTGTCTTGGTTAGAATCTCTAGTGCAACGTTGAATAGAGGTAGTGAGACAAGAAATTCTTGACTTCTTCTGGATCTAAATTGTTCTTTAAGTCTGATGAAGTCCTAGCTCTTTGTTCTTTCAGGTGATCCAACTACACCTTCATAAAATGCTCACTTGACTTAGATGACCAATATTTTAGATAAAGAATTCTTACCTTTATATTGACAAAAAGAATCCTCAGAACCTATAACTTCCCAAATCTGAATCAGGAAGAAATAGAAATTTTTAACAGACCAATTACTAGCAAGGAAATGAGGTTATTGAGAAATCAATAACCAAAAAACCCCCAACAAACAAAGGTGCAGGACCAGACAGCTTCTCAAGTGAATTCTACCAAACATTTAAGGAAGAGTTAATATCTATTCTTCTCAAACTATTCCAAAAAATAGAAGGGGAAGGAAACCTTCCAAATTCATTCTATGAAGCCAGAATTACCCTGATAAAGACACTACAAAAAAAAGAGAACTACAGGCCAGTATCTCCAATGAACACTGATTAAAAATCCTCAACAAAATATTAGCAAACTAAATCCAACAATACATTAAAAAATAATTCAACATAATCAAGTGGGATTTATTACCAGGGTGCAAGGGTGGTTTGATATTCACAAATCAATCAACAGGATACATCATATCAATAAGAGAAGGCATATGGGGCACCTGGGTGGCTCAGTCATTAAGCGCCTGCCTTCAGCTCAGTTCATGACCCCAGGGTCCTGGGATTGAGCCCTGCGTTGGGTTCCCTGCTCAGCAGGGAGTCTGCTTCTCCTTCTCCCTCTGCCCCTCCCCACCCCACTCTCTCTCTCTCTCAAGTAAATAAAATCTTTTAAAAATATAAGAGAAAGGATAAAAACAATATGACTATTTCAATAGATGCAGAAAAAAAATTTGACAAAGTATGACATTCATTCACGAAAATTTAAAGTAGATTTGAGGGACTATACTTCAACATAATAAAGGCCATATATGAAAAAATTCAGTTAACATCACACTCAATGGTAAAGAACTGAGAAATTTTCCCCTAAGTTCAGGAACAAGACAAGGATGTGTATTTTCACAACTTTTATTCCACATGATAATGGAAGTCCTAACTACAGCAATCAGTCAAGAAGAATAAATACAGAGCATCCAAACTGGTAAGGAAAGGTAAATCTTTCACTATTTGCAGATGACATGGTAATATGCATAGTAAACCCTAAAGACTCCACCAAAAACTACTAGAACTGATAAACAAATTCAGTAAAGTTTCAGGATACAAAATTAATACACAAAAATCTGTTGTATTTCTATACACTAATAATGAAGTAGTAGAAAGAGAAATTAAAAAAACAATCCCATTTACAACTGCACCAGAAATAACAAAATACCTAAGAATAAACTTAACTAAGGAGGTGAAAGGTCTATATTCTGAAAACTATAACACAATGACGGAAGAAATTGAAGACAACACAGACAATGGAAAGCTATTCCATGCTCATGGATTGGGAGAACAACTGTTCTTACAATGTCCATACTACACAAAGCAATCTACAGATTTAATGCAATCTCTATCAAAATATCAATAGCATTTTTCACAGAACTAGAGCAAATAATCCTACAATTTGTATGGAACCAAAAAAGACCCCAAATAGCCAAAGCAATCTTGAAAAGGAAGAATAAAGCTGGAGGTATCACAATCTCAGATTTCAAGATATAAAACAAAGCTGTAGCAATCAAAACAGTATGGTAGTGGCACACATACACACACACACACACACAAACACACAAAAGATACATAGATCGATGGAATAGAATAGAGAGCCCAGAAATAAACCTATGATTACATGGTCAATTAATCTATGACAAAGCAGATAAGAATATACAATGGGAAAAAGATGATCTCTTAAACAAATGGTGTTGGGAAAACTGGGCAGCTAGATGCAAAAGAATGAAACTGGACCACTTTCTTATACCATACATAAAAATAAACTCAAAATGGACTAAAAGCCTAAATGTGAGACCTGAAACCATAAAAATCCTAGAAGAGAGCATTGGTAGTAATTTCTCTGACAATGGCCATAGCAACATTTTTCTAGATATGTCTCCTGAGGCAAGGGAAACAAAAGCAAAAATAAACTATAGGGACTATATCAAAATAAAAAGCTTTTCCATAGCAAAGGAAACAATCAACAAAATTAAAAGACAACTTACTGAATGGGAGCAGATATTTGCAAATGATATATCAAATCAATCAGACACCAGTCAGAATGGCTAAAATTAACAATTCAGGAAACAACAGATGTTGGTGAGGATGTGGAGAAAAGAGAACCCTCTTACAACATTGGTGGGAACACAAACTGGTGCAACCACTCTAGAAGGCTGTATGGAGGTTCCTCAAGAAGTTTAAAATAAAGCTACCCTAGGACCGAGCAATTGCACTACTAGGTATTTATCCAAATGATATAAGCATAGTGATTCAAAGGGGCACATGTACCCCAATGTTTATAGCAGCAATGTCCACAATAGCCAAAATATGGGAAGAGCCCAGATGTCCATCGATAAATGAATGGATAAATAAGATGTAGTATATATATACAATTGAATATTTCTCAGCCATCAAAAGGAATGAAATCTTGCCATTTGCGAAGATGGGGATGGAACTAAAGGGTATTCTGCTAAGCAAAATAAGTTAGAGAAAGACAAATACCATATGATTTCATTCACAAAATAGATGAACATGGGGGAAGGGAAGGAAAAATAAAAGAAGATGAAAACAGGGAGGCAAACCATAAGAGACTCTTAACTAAGGGAACAAACTAAGGGTTGCTGGAGGCAAGGTAAGTGGGGGAATGGGGTAATTAGGTGATGGACATGAAGGAGGGCACTTGATGTAATGAGCCCTGGGTATTGTATGCAACTGACGAATCATTAAGTTCTATCCCTGAAACTAATAATACAGTATATGTTAATTAAATTCAATTTAAATAAAAATTTAAAAATAAATTAAAGAACTTATACAACTCAACACTAAAAAAAAAATAATCCAATTTAAAAAAAAAATGGGCAGAAGACATAAACAGACATTTCTCCAAAGAAGATATACAGATGGTCAACAGACAAATGAAAAAATGCTCAATATCACTCATCATCAGGAAAATGCAAATCAAAACCACAACGAGATATTATAAAATCTGTCAGAATGGCTAAAATCCAAAACACAAGAAACAATAAATGTTGGCAAGGATGTGGAGAAAGGGGAACCCTCATGCACTCTTGGTGGGAATGTAAACTTGTGCAGCCACTCTGGAAAACAGTACAGAGGTTCCTCAAAAAATGACAATTTTTTAATCATATGATTCAGTAATTCTACTATTGAGTATTTACCCAAATAATATGAAAACACTAATTTGAAAAGGTATATGCACCCCTATGTTTATGGCAGCATAATTTACAATAGCTGAAATATGGAAGCAACCCCACGTATCCATCCATAGATGAATGGATAAAGATAATGTAGTATATATACACAATGGAACATTACTCAGCCATAAAAAAATGAAACCATGCTTTTTACAACAACATGGATGAATCCATGTATAATGCTAAGTGGTATAATGCTAAGTGAAATAGAGGGTATTATGCTAAGTGAAATAAGGCAGCCAGAGAAAGACAAGTACTGTATGATTTCATTCATATGTAAAATTTAAGAAACAAAACAAAGAAAAAAAGAGACAAGCCAAAAAACGGACTCTTAACTATAGAGAACAAACTGGGGTTACCAGAGGGGAGGTGGCTGGATGGATGGGGGAAATAGATGAAGGGGATTAAGAGCACACTTATCACGATGAACACAGAGTAATGTACAGAATTGTTGAATCACTATATAGTACACTTGAAACTAATATAATACTGTTCGTTAATTATACTGGAATTAAAAAAATAAATTTTTAAGAATCTCAAAACTAATGGTTGGACATAGCACATTAAGGGGTTAAGACTCAGGCCCTAATCACAAGAGTACAGGCTATAATAGATACTAGATTATTATATTCTGTTTTTGAAAGTTTAGATAGTGTCTCCAGAACATCTGAGCCAATGCATATCTTTATTTTCACTAATTTCATCTATTTCTACTAATTTCACAAATGAAAGCCCATTTATAACATTTATTATGCTAATGAGCCAAAGATTTGGTGTTGGTTAGAAATAATAATAGCTAAAGTACTTATAGTAATGACATCTGGAGGATAGGTTTTCTGATATAATGTTATCCAAATACCCTAGAAGGTTTAATTCTGAATTAGGACAACTATCCCTAGAGTGAAGCTTAAATTAACACATGAGCATGTGCACACACATGCATGCATGCACGTGCACACACACACACACATATAACCATCATATCTCTGGTGCTTTGAAATGGAAGAAGACACCTTATTAAGTCAGATAATGAGAACAGTACATACCTTCAGAGACTCCTAAGCAAGGCCAGCTTCATGGGTGTGTGACCTGTGAAGTCACACAGGGCCCCTAGGCTCATAAGTGCCCTCAATTTTGTTTCATGCTTTCCTGTCACCTTGAAATTTTTAAAAATTTGAACAAGGGATATCACATATTCATTTTGCACTGTCGCCTGCAAATTATGGAGCCTATTTTATTTTTAAGGGCCATTCACTCCAAAAGAGGATTTCCTATGAAACTTGTGGCCTGTTTTCTCTTTGAAAAAAAAGTCAATAAAGCCAGCATCTTGCTTTCCATTTTTTCATTTTCACCTCTAGGCCTGGACAAAAACATAAGGGCAGGGTAGAAAATGGTTTTTAAAGGGCACCATAGTATTGAAAACCTTGACAAAAGTTCCATTAGAGGATTCAGGCTTGTTCTTCTCATTCTGGAATTGCCTCACCCACTTCCTGTCTAATGCCTGATTAAATGCCACCATTTCAGTCAGGTGTCTTCTTGTCATTTCTTCTGACCCTAAATCTATCTCTTTCAATTACAGAGGTTTGCTTTTTCTTTCTGATTAAAAAAAAATCCTGTCTACTTTTTAGATTAAAGTTTAGGGGTAGTATTATTAAAGCATAATGCCAAGCAGAGATAGAAAGGTCTCCAGCAGATTTTTATTAATCCAGGGCAAGTCCTTTTTAAAAGAAAGAAATAGAAGGAAGTTTGTAAAGAGCAAAGGCTGACATTGGCAGATCCCCTCTTCTTTCCTGCCACACCCTTATTGTGAGGGAGAATCCTGAGTGATATGAGGATAAGTTAGTTCTTGGAGACTCAGGTCCAGGACGAGCTACATAACTTGCAGGAACCAGTGCAAAATGAAAATGTGGGGCCTCTTGCTCAAAAAATTATTAATATCTTTAAGACCTTGACAGCAGAATATTAAGCCACTGTGATACCCCTCTGAGGAAGATGGGGGCCTGTGTACAGGTCACATACCCATGAAGCTGACCCTGCCCTAGTCATTCATTCAATAAATTTATAGTGTTCCTACTATGATTCACATTTTATTGTCCTGAAAACTTTTCAGAATAAAAAAAAAAAGCCAATTCCTTAGACAGCCCCTTAGGGCAAACCAGTTTTCCTCAGGCTCAACCAGTGAGTCCCCCATGACTTATATGTCCTTGTGAGGTGGTTTCAGGCAACAGACTGAAAGTACATTGGAAGGAGGGCATTGGTTTGGGTTGAAGTTGGGTTCTCCAGGAAGCAGACTCTGAAACAGAGCTGAGTATGCAGGTGTTTATTAGGGAGTGCCCTTGGCATTAACACCCATGGAAGGGAGGGGTAAGGAAGCAGGATTAAGTAGAGGGAGAAGCTTGGCTGCAATGCAGGCTGAACAACAGCTGTAGCCTACCTCACGGAGAAGCTATAGAATTAGAATGACTGTTCCATGTTGTCCTGAGCTGAGAGGAAATGGCCAACCTTCATGTTTCTGCATGGATCAGCTGCTGGATGGGGACAGCCACAAAAAGGGGCCTAACCTTGGGAGAGGTGGCTTCAGAGCTAAGGTAAACCCTATGGGGCAAGAAGCTAATGCTGTGGATCAACTGCACTCCCAGCTGCTGAGGCAAAAAGGCCTTCCTTAAAGAGGGATCTGGGTAGGTGCATCAGTGCCCACTGGAGTGTGTCTGTGGGAATTCCTCCAGATTGGAGAGTTAAAGATTGGCCTTTTTAAGTGTCAGTGGGTACAAACTGCACAGTCACACATGGAAAAAAGTCACTTCACTTCTATCTACAACCAGGAGGACGAATCATCCTGGTATGCCCCAAATTTACCAAGTGTTAGGAGTGAAAATCCCACAGCTTATAGCAAATTGAAACAGTTGGTCACCCTATCTGAACTCAATTTAACTTTTTTGATTTTAAATCCAGAGCCCTCATTTTCAATTGAGAACAGAAAATTGAATCTGGGATTTCCTCAGTCCATTGAGAAATTTTAGTTATAAGTTTAAGGCACAGTCTATTCAGGAGTTTTCACCCTCTCAACGTTCTTTCACTCTCCTCTTTCCTGGTGCTGATTCTAAACTCCCAGGGGTGCGGGCAACTGTCGTGAAGAGTATTTGGGGCAAGAAGTGGCTGATTTTTTTTAATAATAATATTTTTTATTATATTATGTTAGTCACCATACAGTACATCCCTAGTTTTTGATGTAAAGTTCCATGATTCATTACTTGCGTATAGCACCCAGTGCACCATGCAATACGTGCCCTCCTTAATACCATCAGAAGTGGCTGATTTTAGCCTCCGTAGTCTCAATCTTCTGCAGCCTCCTGCTCCAGGTGGAACTCATCCTTGGTTCCTGGGTCTCTTTGGCTCTGTTCTTTTGCCCCACCTTCCCTCCCCTCCCCTCTCCCTCTGTGTGTGTGTGTGTGTGTGTGTGTGTGTGTGTGGTCTGCAATCTCTGAAAAACTTCTAGATATATACAGCTGTGCCCTCTTCAGCCTTCTCATCCTAACCCCCATGAACATCATCTTTTTACCCTCCAGCTCTTCCCTGTCCTTTTTGTGGGCTCAGGGAAGATCAAGAGCAAAGGGAAGGGTACCACTTTATGAGGCTTCAGGAAAGACTCGGGGCTGTCAGCACTCTGCTCTAATGTGCTTCATGGCTACTGTTGTCTCCAGTTCTATGTGCCAAGAGGAACAGTGGCAGGGCTGCCCACTTCCAGGGTTCCAGGTAGGCCTAATAGAACCCAGTGCCTCTCACTCCTGGAGGAAACTTTGCTTTGATTAGCATCCTGTCCCTGGTAGGGACAGCTTTTATCTAGTCTAGCATGCCCAACTTTTATCTATCTTCTCACCCTACTTTTCTAGATTCACACTATCATACTGCTAAAGAATATCATTTCCCTAGGGGCACCTGGGTGGCTCAGTCGTTAAGCGTCTGCCTTTGGCTCAGGGCATGATCCCGGAGTTCTGGGATCGAGCCCCACATCGGGCTCTTCCACTGAGAACCTGCTTCTTCCTCTCCCACTCCCCCTACTCGTGTTCCCTCTCTCGCTGGCTGTCTCTCTCTCTGTCAAATAAATAAATAATATCTTTAAAAAATATCATTTCCCTGGCAAAGGTGGGAGTAAGAAGGAAGAGGTTTTGTATGGGATCAAAGTTAAGTTGTTATCAGTCTAAAATGCTGATATCAGCTTTAAAAACTCATTTATATCTATAAGATGGTTTATGTAAGCCTCATGGTAATCACAAAGCAAAAACCAACAGTAGATATGCAAAAGGTAAAGAAAAGGGAATCAAAGCATATCACTACAGAAATTCATCAATTAGTTCACAATGGAAGACAGTAACAAAGGAAAAAAGGAACAGGGGACTACAAAACAGCCAGAAAAGAATTAATAAGATGGCATTAGTAAGTGCTTACCTATCAATAATTACTTCAAATGTAAAAAAAATTAAATTTTCCAATTGAAAGGCATAGAGTAGCTGAATGGGTATAAAAACATATAGGCTAAAAGTAAAAGATAAGAAAAGATACTTAAGTCAAATGCAAACCAAAAGAGAACAGGAGTAGATTTATATCAGACAAAAAGACTTTAAGTCAAAAGCTATAATGAGAGACAAAGTCATTATACAGTGAGAAAGCTCAATTCATCAAGAACATATAATAACTGTAAATATATATGTGCCCAGCATTGGAGCACCTAAATATATTAAGTAAATACTAATAGATCTGAAGAGAGAATGCAACAATACTGGGGAAATTCAATCCCCCACTTTCTTGTTTTTAATTTAATTTTTTAAATTTAAATTCATTAGCCAAAAAAATAAATTCAATTAGTCAACACATAGTTTCAGATGCAGTGTTCAACAATTCATCGGTTGCGTATAACACTCAGTGCTCATCACATCATATGCCCTCCCTTAATGCCCATCACCCAGTTACTCCATCCCCTCATCCATCTCCCCTTCAGCAACCCTCATTTTGTTTCCCATAGTTAAGAGTCTCTCATGGCTTGTCTCCCTCTCTGATTTCTTCCCATTCAGTTTTTCCTCCCTTCCCTTATGATCCTCTGCACAGTTTCTTATATTCCACACATGAGTGAAACCATATAATTGTCTTTCTCTGACTGACTTATTTCACTTAGCATAATACTGTCCAGTTCTATCCACGTCAATGTAAATGGTAAATATTCATTATTTCTGATGACAGAGTAATATCCCACTGTATACACACACACACACACACACACACACACACACACACACACACACACATCTTCTTTATCCATTCATCTGTTGAAGGACATCTCAGCTCCTTTCACAATTTGGCTATTATGGACATTGCTACTATGAACACTGGGGTGCAGGTGCCCCATCATTTCACTACATCTGCATCTTTGGGGTAAATACCGAGTAGTGCAATTGCTGGGTCTTAGGGTAGCTCTATTTTTAACTTTTTGAGGAACATCCATACTGTTTTCCAGAGTGGCTGCATCAGCTTGCATTCCCACCAACAGTGTAAGAGGGATCCCCTTTCTCAGAATCCTCGCCAACATTTGTCGTTTCCTGTCTTGTTAATTTTAGCCACTCTGACTGGTGTAAGGTGGTATCTCATTGTGGTTTTTATTTGTATTTCCTTGATGCTTAGTGATGCTGAACATTTTTTTAAGTGTCTGTTGGCCATTTGTATGCTTTCTTTGGAGAAATGTCTGTTCATGCTTTCTGCCCATTTCTTGACTGGAGTTTTTGGTTTTTGGGTGTTGAGCTTGATAAGTTCTTTATAGATTTTGGATACTAGCTCTTTACCTGATATGTCATTTGTGAATATCTTCTCCCATTCCGTAGGTTGCCTTTTAGTTTTGTTGACTGTTTCCTTCGCTGTGCAAAAGCTTTTTATCTTGATGAAGTCCCAGTAGTTCGTTTTTGCTCTTGTTTCTCTTGTCTTTGGAGCTGTGTCTAGTAAGAAGTTGCTGCTGCTGACGTTAAAGAGGTTGCTGCCTTTGTTCTCCTCTAGGATTTTGAGGAATTCCTGTCTCGCATTTAGGTCTCTCATCCATTTTGAGTTTATTTTAGTGTATGATGTAAGAAAGTGGTCCAGTTTCATTCTTCTGCATGTGGCTGTCCAATTTTCCAACACCATTTGTTGAAGAGACTCTTTTTTTCCACTGGATATTCTTTCCTGCTTTGTCAAAGATTAGTTGACCATAGAGTTAAGGGTCCATTTCTGGATTCTCTACTCTGTTCCATTGGTCTGTGTGTTTATTTTTGTGCCAGTACCATACTGTCTTGATGATCACAGCTTTGTAATATAGCTCGAAGTTAGGCATTGCAATGCCACCAGCTTTGGTTTTCTTTTTCAACGTCCCTCTGGCTATTCAGGGTCTTTTCTGGTTCCATACAAATTTTAGGATTGCTTGTTCCAGCTCTGTGAAAAATGTTGATGGTATTTTTATAGGAATTGCACTGAATGTATAGATTGCTCTGGGTAGCATAGACATTTTAACAATATTTGTTCTTCGAATCCATGAGCATGGCTCATAGATTTTTCCATTTCTTTGCATCTTCCTCAATTTCCTTCATGCACCACACTCAAATAAGAAAGTGATCTGATCATTTAGACAGAATATTAATAAGGAAACATGGAACTTGAACAACTTTAGACCAAATGTACCCAACAGAAAAATACAGAACATTCCATCCAAGAATAGCAAAATACACATTCTTCTCAACTGCACATGGAATATTCTCCAGGTTAGGTCATCTTAAGCAAGAAAAGTCTTTGCAAATTAAAAAAGACTAAAATTGTACCAAGTATTTTTTCTGACCACAATGGTGTGAAATAGAAATCAGTAACAGGAAGAAAGTGGAAAATTCAGATATGTGGAATTAAACAGCACACTCCTCAACAAACAATGGGTCAAAGAAAAAATCAAAATGGAAATAAAACAATATCTTGAAACAAACAAATATGGAAATACAACATACCAAAATTTATAGGATACAGCAAAAACAGTTCTAAATAGAACAGTTACAGTAATAAAGTCCTACATTAAGAAACAAGAAAGATCTCAAATTAACCACCTAATCTTGCACCTCCAGGAATTAAGAAGAACAAATGAAATTCAAAGTTAGCAGAAAGAAAAAAATGAAAAAGATCAGAACAGAAATAAATGAAATAGAGATTAGAAAAACCACAAAAAAGGTCGATGAAACTAAGACTGGTTTTTGGAAAAGATAAGCAAAATGACAAACCTTTACTAGACTAAGAACAAAAGAGAAGACTCAAATAAATAATGTCTAAAATGAAAGAGTAGATCTTATAATTGATACCACAGAAATATGAAGGATCATGAGACACTATGAACCATTACATTCCCTGAAACTGGATAACGTAAAAGAAATGGATAAACTGCTAGAAACATACAATTTACTAAGATTGTATTACGAAAAAACAGAAAATCTGAACAGACCAATAATGAGTAAGAAGAATTGAATCACTAATGGAAAATTTCACACAAATAAAAGCCCAGGACCAAATGGCTCCATTGATTAATTCAATCAAACATTCAAAGGATTAATACCAATCTTTCTCAAATTCTTTCAAAAACTGAAAAGAAAGGAACAGTCTCAAACTCATTTTAAGAAACTAGCATTACTCTGATACCAAAGCCAGATAAGGACAATATAAGAAAAGAAAAACTATAGGCCAATATTGCTGATTAACACAGATGCAAAAATTCTCAATATAATACTAGTAAACTGAGTTCAACAGCACATTAAAAGGATCATAAACATGATCAAATAGGATTTATCTCTGGGACCCAAGGAGGGTTCAACATATGCAAATCAATAAATGTGATACACCACACTAATAGAATGAAAGATAAAAATCATGTGATCTCAATAAATGCAGAAAAAGCATTCAACAAATACAACATTCTTTCAATGATAAACACTCTCAACAAATGGGTATAGGAGGAACATGCCTCAACATAACAAAGGTCATTTATGACAAGACATAACATCATACTCAATGGTGAAAGGTTGAAAGCTTTTCCTTGAAGATCAGGAAAAAGACAAGATTCTCACCATTCCTATTCAATACACTACTGGAAGTCTTAGAGCAATTAGGCAAGAAAAATAAAAGGCATTCAAATCAGAAAAGGAGAAGTAAAATTGTCTGTTTGCAGATGATGTTGATCTTAAATATAGATAATCTTAAAGACTCCACCAAAACACTGTTAGAACTACTAAATGAATTCAGTCAAGTTGCAAGATTCTAAATCAACATACAAAGATCAGTTGTGCTTCTACACACTAATAATGAACTATCTAAGGAAAAAAAAAAAAGAAAACCATACCATTTACAATAGCATCAAAATAAAAATATACTTAGGAATAAATTTAACCAAGGTGGTGAAAGATCTATACACTAAAAACTGTAAGATTTTGGTGAGGGCAATTGAAGAAGGCACAATATATGGAAAGATATCCTGTTTTCACGGAAGAATTTTGTTAAAATGACCATTCAAGCCAAAGTCATCTATAGATTCAAAGCAATCTCTATCAAACTGCCAATGACATTTTTCATAGAAATAGAAAAAACAATCCTGAAATTCATATGGAACCACAAAACCCAGAATATCCAAAGCAATCCTGAGAAAGAAGAACCAAGGTGGAGGCATGACACTTCCTGATTTCAAACTATATAACAAACCTATAGTAAACAAAACAGTATGGTACTAGCATATAAATGGACACATAGACCAATGGAACAGAACAGAGAGTCCAGAAATAAACTTTCACATATATGGTCAGCTAGTATTTGACAAGGAAGCTAAGAATACTCAATGGGGAAAGGATAGTTTCTTCAATAAATGATGTTGGAAAAACTGAATGTCCACATGCAAATGAATGAAATTAGAACACTATATTACACCACTCACAAAAATTAACTCAAAATAGATTAAAGACTTAAATGTAAGACCTGAAACCATAAAACTCCTAGAAGAAAACATAAGCTAAATCTTGACATGGGTCTTGACAACAATTTTTTGGATGTGGCACCAAAAGCACAAGCAACAAAAGTAAGAATTAAAAAGAGGAACTACATCGAGACAGGGAGATGGTGGAGGAGTAGGGGACCCCTTTTTCAGCCGGTCCCCTGAGTCAATCTGGATAGGTAACAGACCAGCCTGAACATCCACGGAATCAGCCTGAGATGCAGGAAGATACATCTGGATCTCTATAAATGAACATCTCCAGCACTGAGTATTGAGGTATGAAGTGGGGAGCCGTGAAACTATGCACAGATATCGGAAGATAAACGGAAGGGGGAGGGACCTCAGCGCTCGGGCACCGGGAAGCAGTAGCCACCTGCACGAGGGAGCGGAAGGACTCACAGACGGCACCCGCGAGAAAACAGACTGGGACCATGAGCAGGGAGCCATGCCACCAGACTTCTCACGGAACTCTGGTACTCTGGTGTGCTCACTGGAACAAGACTGAGACCAGGAGCTCCAGGAGCACGCAGGGGCAGCTGCCGGTGATGGAAACACAAAGGACAGAGACTCGCCGGCCCTGGAAGTGAGGGCTGGAACGCCTGGTGTGGGGCGCACATCCCCGGACGCTGCAGGGTTGAGCAGCACCAACAGAAACAGAGTTAAAGTAGCCAGAACATCAGCGGAGATTGGTCCGCAATCCCTCTGTTCTGAGACAGAGGCTGAGATTTGGCCACTGCTGCTCTGACTCTCAGAAGAGGCACAGCAAACCGCCAGGGAAAGCTGCCAGAGAACAAAAGCCTGGAAATACCAGCTCACAATGTGCCCATTCCCATTCCCACTCGCAGGGGACATGGACTCTACCCAAACAGGGTTGCCTGAGTATCGGCACAGCAGGCCCCTCCCCAGAAGGCAGACTGAAAAAATCAAGAAGCCCACATCCCTAAGATCCCTATAAAACAAGGGTGAACAGTCTGGGTCCCGGTCAATAATTTGGGCTCTGGGCAACCCTGCAACCTCTCCTCATCAGAATGACAAGAAGGAGAAATCCCCCCCAGCAAAGAAAAGACAATGAGTCTCTGGCCTCTGCACAGAACTAATGGATATGGATATAACCAAATTATCAGAAATGGAAATCAGAGTAACAATGGTCAAGATGATGTGTACACATGAAAAAAGTATTAATGAAAATGTAAATGAGAATATAGACTCTCTAAGGGCAGAAATGAGACCGAATCTGGCAGAAATTAAAAATTCTATGAGCCAAATGCAGTCAAAACTAGAGGCTCTGACGGCCAGGGTCACTGAGGCAGAAGAACGTATTAGCGAATTGGAGGATGGGTTAGTAGACGAAAAAGCGAAAACAGAATCTGGACTTAAAAAAATCCACGCCCACGAATGTAGGTTACCGGAGATCACTGACTCAATGAAACGATCCAATGTCAGAATCATCGGCATCCCCGAGGGGGTGGAGAAAAACAAAGGTCTAGAAGAGATATTTGAACAAATTGTAGCTGAAAACTTCCCTAATCTAGCAAGGGAAACAAACATTCGTGTCCAAGAGGCAGAGAGGACCCCTCCCAAGCTCAACCACGACAAACCTATGTCACGTCACGTCATAGTGCAATTTGCAAATATTAGATCCAAGAATACAGTATTGAATGTAGCCAGGGCAAAGAAATTTCTCACATACCAAGGCAAAGGTATCAGAATTACGTCAGACCTGTCTACACAGACCTGGAATGAGAGAAAGGGCTGGGGGGGGGGCATTTTTAAAGCTCTTCCAGAGAAAAACATGCAGCCAAGGATACTTTATCCAGCAAGGCTGTCATTCAGAATTGATGGAGAAATAAAGACCTTCCAGAATCGCCAGTCATTGACCAATTTTATAACCACGAANACCAATTTCGTAACCACGAAACCAGCCCTACAGGAGATATTAAGGGGGGTTCTATAAAGGTTAAAAAGGCCCCAAGAGTGATACAGAACAGAAAGTCACAATCTATAGAAACAAAGACTTTACTGGCAACATGGCATCATTCAAATCAAATCTCTCAATACTCAGTCTCAATGTAAATGGCCTGAATGCTCCCATAAAACGCCACAGGGTTGCAGATTGGATAAAAAGACATGACCCATCCATTTGCTGTCTACAAGAGACTCATTTTGAACCCAAAGATGCATTCAGACTTAGAGTAAGGGGATGGAGTACCATCTTCCACGCAAATGGACCTCAAAAGAAAGCTGGAGTAGCAATTCTCATATCAGATAGACTGGATTTTAAACTAGAGGCCATAGAGAGAGATACAGAAGGGCACTATATTATTCTTAAAGGAAGTATTCAACAAGTGGATATGACAATTATTAATATATATGCCCCCAACAGGGGAGCAGCAAGATACACAAGCCAACTCTTAACCAGAATAAAGAGACATATAGATAAAAATACATTAGTAGTAGGGAACCTCAACACCCCACTATCAGAAATAGACAGAACACCCTTGCAAATACTCAGTAAAGGAACAAAGGCTTTGAACACCATACTCGACGAGTTGGACCTCATAGATATATATAGAACACTACACCCCAGAACCAAAGAATACTCATTCTATTCTAAGGCCCATCGAACATTCTCAAGAATAGACCATGTTCTGGGAAACAAAACAGGTCTGAAACGATACCAAAAGACTGAAATTATTCCCTGCATATTCTCAGACCACAATGCTTTGAAATTGGAACTCAACCACAAGGAAAAATTTAGAAGAAACTCAAACACTTGGAGACTAAGAACCATCCTGCTCAGGAATGATTCAATAAACCAGGAAATCCCAAATCACATTAAACAATTTATGGAGACCAACGAGAATGAATACACAACGGTCCAAAACCTATGGGATACTGCAAAGGCAGTCCTAAGGGGGAAATACATAGCCATCCAAGCCTCACTCAAAAGAATNTGGAACTCAACCACAAGGAAAAATTTGGAAGAAACTCAAACACTTGGAGACTAAGAACCATCCTGCTCAGGAATGATTCAATAAACCAGGAAATCCAAAAACAAATTAAACAATTTATGGAGACCAACGAGAATGAATACACAACGGTCCAAAACCTATGGGATACTGCAAAGGCAGTCCTAAGGGGGAAATACATAGCCATCCAAGCCTCACTCAAAAGAATAGAAAAATCTAAAATGCAGTTTCTATATTCTCACCTCAAGAAACTGGAACAGCAACAGAGGGACAGGCCTAACCCACTGACAAGGAAGGAGTTGACCAAGATTAGAGCAGAAATCAATGAATTAGAGACCAGAACCACAGTAGAGCAGATCAACAGGACTAGAAGCTGGTTCTTTGAGAGAATCAATAAAATTGACAGACCACTGGCAAGACTTATCCAAAAGAATAGAGAAAGGACCCAAATTAATAAAATTATGAATGAAAAAGGAGAGGTCACAACGAACAACAATGATTGGAAGGATTATGTTAGAAACTTTTATCAACAGCTTTATGCCAATAAATTAAGCAATCTGGAAGAGATGGAGGCCTTCCTGGAAACCTATAAACTACCAAGACTGAAACAGGAAGAAATAGATTTCTTAAATAGGCCAATTAACTATGAAGAAATTGAGTCAGTGATAAACAACCTTCCAAATAATAAAACTCCAGGCCCAGACGGTTTTCCTGGGGAATTCTACCAAACATTCAAAGAAGAAATAATACCTATTCTCCTAACGCTATTTCAAAAAACAGAAACAGAAGGAAAGCTACTNCAACAAGATCCTGGCTAATAGAATCCAACTGTACATTAAAAGGATTATCCATCATGACCAAGTAGGATTCATCCCTGGGATGCAGGGGTGGTACAGCATTCGCAAATCTATTAATGTGATACATCATATCAACAAGAAAAGACTCAAGAACCATATGATCCTCTCAATTGATGCAGAAAAAGCATTTGACAAAATACAGCATCCTTTCCTGATTAAAACCCTTCAGAGTGTAGGAATAGATGGTTCATTTCTCAAGATCATAAAAGCCATCTATGAAAAACCTACAGCAAATATTATTCTAAACGGGGAAGAGCTGGAAGCCTTTCCTTTTAGATCAGGAACATGACAAGGATGCCCACTCTCGCCACTATTATTCAACATAGTACTAGAAGTCCTTGCAACAGCAATCAGAAGACAAAAAGGGATCAAAGGTATCCAAATCGGCAAAGAAGAAGTCAAACTGTCTCTCTTTGCAGATGACATGATACTCTATATGGAAAACCCAAAAGAATCCACTCCCAAATTATTAGAAGTTATAGAGCAATTCAGTAATGTGGCAGAATACAAAATCAATGCTCAGAAATCAGTTGCATTTCTGTGCACGAATAACGAGACTGNGACAAGGATGCCCACTCTCACCACTATTATTCAACATAGTACTAGAAGTCCTTGCAACAGCAATCAGACGACAAAAAGGGATCAAAGGTATCCAAATCGGCAAAGAAGAAGTCAAACTGTCTCTCTTTGCAGATGACATGATACTCTATATGGAAAACCCAAAGGAATCCACTCCCAAACTATTAGAAGTTATAGAACAATTCAGTAAGGTGGCAGGATACAAAATCAATGCCCAGAAATCAGTTGCATTTCTATACACGAATAACGAGACTGAAGAAAGAGAAATTAGGGAATCCATCCCATTTACAATAACACCAAAAACCATACGTTACCTTGGAATTAACTTAACCAGAGACGTAAAGGACCTATATCCTAGAAACTATAGATCACTTTTGAAAGATATTGAGGAAGACATAAAAAGATGGAAAAATATTCCATGCTCATGGATTGGAAGAATTAACATAGTTAAAATGTCCATACTACCCAGAGCAATCTACACTTTCAATGCTATCCCGATCAAAATACCGAGGACATTTTTCAAAGAACTGGAACAAATAGTCCTTAAATTTGTATGGAACCAGAAAAGGCCCCGAATCTCCAAGGAAATGTTGAAAAGGAAAAACAAAGCTGGGGCATCACAATGCCGAATTTTGAAGCTGTACTACAAAGCTGTGATCACAAAGACAGCATGGTACTGGCACAAAAACAGACACATCGACCAATGGAACAGAATAGAGAACCCAGAAATGGACCCTCGGCTCTTTGGGCAACTAATCTTTGATAAAGCAGGAAAAAACATCCGGTGGAAAAAAGACAGTCTCTTCAATAAATGGTGCTGGGAAAATTGGACAGCTACATGCAAAAGAATGAAACTTGACCACTCTCTCACACCATACACAAAAATAAACTCCAAATGGATGAAAGACCTCAATGTGAGACAGGAATCCATCAAAATTCTAGAGGAGAACATAGGCAACAACTTCTATGACATCGGCCAGAGCAACCTTTTTCACGACACNGACACATCTCCAAAGGCAAGAGAAACAAAAGATAAAATGAACATGTGGGACTACATCAAGATTAAAAGCTTCTGCACAGCCAAAGAAACAATCAAAAAAACTAAAAGGCAGCCCACGGAATGGGAGAATATATTTGTAAATGATGCTGCAGATAAAAGACTGGTATCCAAGATCCACAAAGAACTTCTCAAACTCAATACGTGGGAAACGAATAAACAAATCATAAAATGGGCAGATGAACAGACAGTTTTCCAATGATGACATACAAATGGCCAACAGACACATGAAAAAATTTTCAAAATCATTAGCCATCAGGGAAATTCAAATCAAAACCACACTGAGATACCACCTTACGCCAGTTAGAATGGCAAAGATAGACAAGGCAAGAAACAACAATTGTTGGAGAGGATGTGGAGAAAGGGGATCCCTCCTACATTGTTGGTGGGAATGCAAGTTGGTACAGCCACTCTGGAAAACAGTGTGGAGGTCCCTTAAAAAGTTAAAAATTGAACTACCCTATGACCCAGCCATTGCACTACTGGGTGTTTACCCCAAAGATACAGACGTAGTAAAGAGAAGGGCCATATGCACCCCAATGTTCATAGCTGCATTGTCCACAATAGCCAAATCATGGAAGGAGCCGAGATGCCCTTCAACAGATGACTGGATTAAGAAGCTGTGGTCCATATATACAATGGAATATTACTCAGCTATCAGAAAGAATGAGTTCTCAACATTTGCTGCAACATCGACGGCACTGGATGAGATAATGCTAAGTGAAATAAGTCAGGAAGAGAAAGACAATTATCATATGATTTTTCTCATCTATGGAACATAAGAACTAGGATGATCAGTAGGGGAAGAAAGGGATAAAGAAAGGGGGGTTAACCAGAAGGGGGAATGAANTCAGAAGGGGGAATGACGCATGAGAGACTATGAACTCTGGGAAACAAACTGAGGGCTTCAGAGGGGAGGGGGGTAGGGGAATGGGATAGAAAGGTGATAGGTAGTAAGGAGGGCACGTATTGCATGGTGCACTGGGTATTATATGCAACTAATGAATCATCGAACTTAGCTACAGAAACCAGGGATGTACTGTATGGTGACTGACATAATATAATAAAAAAAATTTTAAAAAAAGAGGAACTACATCAAACTAAAAAGCTTCTACACAACAAAAGAAATAATCAACAAAATGAAAAGTCAACCTGTGGAATGGAAGAAAATATAGCTGCAAAACATATATCTGAGAAGGGCTTAATATCTGAAATGTATAAAGAGTTCATATGACTCAATAGCAAAAAACCAAACAATCCAATTTAAACATGGGCAAAGGACCCAAGTAGACATTTTTCTAAAGAAGGCATAGAAATGACCAACAGGGACATGAAAAGATGTTCATCATCACAAATCAATAGGAAATGCAAACAAAACCACACTGAATACCTTAAACAATTATGTTGTATACCTTAACCTTAAACAATATGTCAATTATATCTCAGTAAAACAGGGAAAATTAAAAAAAATCACTCCTTTCTTTTTTTAAAAAGTTTTAAGAACTCTCTGCACCAAATGTGGGGCTCAAACTCACAACCCCAAGATCAAGAATCACACATTCTGTGAGCCAGCCAGGTGCCCCAAATATCACTTCTTTCTAAACTTCCTTTTCCTCTCTTTCCTGCTTAAAGTTGTTTCTTTTTTTAAAAAAGATTTTATTTATTTACTTATCTATCTGAGAGAGACAGAGAGTGCACATGTGCATGTGTGAGTTGGGGGAGGGGCTGAAGGAGAGAGAATCGCAGGCAGACTCACTGAGCACAGAGCATGACAAAGGGCTGAATCTCATGACCCTGAGATCATGACCTGAGCTGAAATCAAGAGTTGCACGCTTAACTGTCTGAGCCACCCAGGCACCCCTAAAGTTGTTCCTTTGTAATGTCTTGAGATAGTTGTGAAACTGACCACAGCCTCATTTTATCTACTACCATTTGTTTTCTGTCATGTATGTGCATCAAACTTTATGAACTTGAAACAGAATTTGTATCTTTGATTCAGTGGTATGCTAGAGCCAGGTCATACTAGCTCATGAAAACTAGTTATTAGCATCTCCACCTAAGCCCACTTTAAGTGAAGTCTCATTGGTAGATTGAAATCAGCCATCCTGGAGTTATTTACACTACAGAAACCAACACACAGCACAAATCAGGGCTCTTTTTCTAGAGAGCCACTTGTTGAACATTTACCAATACACCATTGCTTCAGTTCAAGTTCTGAATTGATAAATTTCTCCTGAAGTTAATGCAGACTTTTATCTCATGGAACTAAAACTTATAATCATAGGAAGAGTGAAGAAGAAGAAAGGAACATAGAACCAGTTGATACTTCAAGTTATTAGTCAATGGGCACTTCACACATGTACGATCAGCCTCTGTTCCCTGTCTGTCACTCTAGTCCTCATTGCCCTCTAATTGCAAACTGAGGCACATTTTCCTTTTTCAGGAAAGAAATTAATACAAAAGACTAAGCATTAAGTAGTCTAGCACCCTAGAGTTCTTGTCTAAGGCAATAATTTTTTTAAAAAAATTTTTTTCTCAGAATACTGATGAGTTTCTTTACTGGAATATCACAAGAGATTCTGGTTCGGTTAAAATCCTGGCCAAGACCTTCATGTGCAGAGAGGGTGGTTAATTGATGGGTCAGACTTTAGGAAAGTTAAATAGATAAGTTCCAGGACTACCCAGCACAATTAGGCAATTAGGGTGTAAATCATTTAGTGATGTACAAATGAAAGAAATAATAAACCCAATATTTTTAAAGTGGATCTTGATTATATCCTACTACAAATATCATATAATTAATTCCTGTCTCTAAAAGAAGTGTTAAGCCCTCAGATTGTAACTCATTTATTTAGATGGCATTTGATATCAAAAATTCCAGTCAGGCAGAGACATTTTAATAGTCCTTTTATCAAAATATAAGGCTCTACTCTGAAAATTCTATTTTTCCATTCATTTGACAAATATTTATTGGGCAACTGTAGGTACCAGGCACTGTTCTCTATTGTAGAGATACACAGATGCACAACATAAACAAGACTTCTGCTGTCAATGGGGCTTATATCCTAGCTAGGAGGAGATGACACATACACCTAAACATTTATAATGCAGACAATCAAAATAGGCAGATGGAGGTGCATGACAGGGTGGATCCAAGTTAGAATGCATGGTCAGGGAGGCTCCTCTGAGAAGCTGACATTTAGGCTGAGGTCTGAATGACAAGAAATAGGCAGCCATGCTAAGATAAGGGAAAGAACTGTTTGGACAGAGGAGACAGCCAGACAGCTGATGCAGAGGCCCCAAGGCAAGAATGAGTTTGTCATTCCATGGACCAAAAAGTTAGCTAGTGTGGCCGGAGCATAGTGGGCAGGATGGAGGCTGTTTGAAATGAGGTCAAAGAATTAATCAGGAGCCAGACCATGGAGACTTCACGTCCAGAAGTTAGCTCAGACATCTAGAAAAGAAGAACAGTGACCACTAGGAACTGGAATTAGACTCCTTGCCGTATCACTTAATTTTCCTTACTAGACCTAAGTCTGGTGGTTTAGACTAAGGTGACGCTAGTGGAGAAGAGAAGATGGCTTTTAGGATATAAGTTGGAGGTTGAATCAAAATGACTTGCTAATGGATAGATTCTGAAAAGTGAGAAATCGGGGCACCTGAGCGGCTCAGTCAGTTAAGAGTCTGCCTTTGGCTCAGGTCATGATCTGTGTCCTGGGATCGAGCCTCATGTTGGGCTTCCTGCTTAGTGGAGAGTCTGCTTCTCCCTCTCCCACTCCCTCTGCCTCTCCCCCTTCCCATGCTCTCTCTCTTCTCTCGAATATCTAAATCCTTAAAAAAAACTTCTAAAAAAAATTAAAAGTGAGAAATCAACAAATCACGGCTAACATCTAGATTTTTTGCTTAAGCACATGCATGGATGATTTTAATGGTAGAATTTAATGATTTGGGAAATTCCATGGAGAAGCGTCTTTAATAAGGAATCATGAGTTCTATTTCAGCCACACTAAGTTAGTATTGCCTATTTGACATTGTACGTTGTCTGTAACCAGTTTAAAAATATTTCAGCATTGACAATATGCTAGAATGTGTGTGAATGTGTGTGTGTGTGTGTGTGTGTGTACATGTGTGTATTTCAATCCTATATTTAGGCACTTAAGTTGATTTTCAAAATGCTTCTTTAAATCCTCAAACATTTTTGACTTTGCCTGTGCCTGCCCCAAGCCAGCAGTTCTCCACTCACCCCACGTTCAGTGAGATGCACCTTGCACTGATGGGCACAGCAATGGTGGCCAGAATCAGATGAGAGCTGCTACTTCTGACACTGCTCCTACCCATGCAAATTTATTCAAATCAAACAACTGTTGGTTACTTTCAAGTAACTCATCCTAAGACACCTTGACTGCCCCAAATCTAGCTAATGCCGCCACCATGATAACTGGCGGGGCTCTGCAGTCCAACAGCAAGTCTCTTTATGATCTCATTTTCCCTTCTACATCTCTACTGTTAAGAGACTCAGATCAAGAAACATCTGTACTTTCCCATCTTCTAAACCCAATCCAAATGGCATCTAGACATCCAGTGTGACAAGGAAAAAAAATGGGTCTTCATTGAATTTGCTAACTCCACATGTTATTTTTTGACACAGAAAATGCTGAGGATCCCAAATTTTCTTGGTCTGAAGAACATGTGAAGGGTTTGACTAGATGAGGAACGTCTACTAAATCTATTAGAGTTTCATGTACAAGATGAAGAGACAACATCCAGGATTAGTTAAGTCAGTACTACTCTTAGACCTGAATCTGAGCAAGGCAGACTGCTGCCCAGGGCCCTATACTTTAGAAGGATCAGTTCTGACCCGTTTCCAGCCTAACTCCAATCTGAGGGGCCAAGAAGACATGCCATCTCAGACAAGTGCCCAAGTGGCTAAGGCACCAGAATTCCTTGCCCACATGGTCCAGACCTGCTCCCAAAGATGGGCAGGCATCTTCCTTGAGTACCTCCTCCCAAGGGCACATCTCACTACCAGTATGGGTCCTCCATGGCCTAAGATTTAGGCAAGGGATAGCTATTCAGCTGTGACCAGAGGGGTGCTGATGACAGAGCTTCAACACAATGGCTAATTTGGTATCTCCTCACCTGTTTGCATGAGGTCTCTTGCTGTGCCAGAGGGAGCTGAAGGAAGAGCTCAGGGTGGGGAGAGGTGTTTCACTCACATTGCCAATTGCAGATGGGGTTTTCAAGGACTATGGAGATTCTAAATTATAACCCAGCTTTTCAGGTTATTACTAAAAGTATATTTGTGATGGTAGGATCAAACCTATTTTACTTAACAGTTTGCTAGCTTGATTTATAACTTATAAAACTTAAGACTTAGAGTATGTGGGTTTCCATTTCTATTCTTAATGTTCTGCAAACATTAGGGGCAGACCTCGATGACAGGCAGCAAACAAAGTGTTATTTCCATAAAGATGTTGAATGCCATCTTCCTCATAAAGTTTTATAGTTCAGTTACTTTTACTTCATGCATGTGCTTGTATCTGTGTATATTTATATATCTTGACAAAGACAGTTACTATTTTGATTAGTGGAATACAGCAGCTTCCTAGGATGTAATTTCAAGTATATATCTGCTCCAAAGTTTTCCTAATTTAGTGAGAATATTGTTTTTCTCACAACACTGTACTCCGCTAAAATTTGTGTTTATATATCACAGAAGTTTTAACTTTAATGTTGAACTTCTTACCTGAGCCTATAATAGCATTCACAATGTCAGAATGAATATCCAAAAGATGTATTTTGATTTTGTGAATTGAATAAAGAAAAACAAACCTTTATTGGAACTAGTTTTCTCTTTATCTAGGACACGGGTATAAAACTGGCCTCATTGAACTGTTTGTGCAGTTCTTCTGATAATGGAGCCAACACATGAACAGTTATCACCTCACTTTTCATATGTCCAAAAGCAAACTTGGAATCCAAAATGGGTGAAATTAATGAAGAAAAACAATCACCTGAGGTAAATGAAAAGTCATGCCTCACTGAATAATATGTAAACGCCCTTTCTGTAGGCACATATTTGGTCATTTTGGATGTAGTCTTAAATTAACTTCTAACTTGTGGGATAAATGCTGGTATTTCTTCAGAAGATTTGTGTCTTCCGGTTTTTATGTGGTCAGTGGTGTCACTTAGCCCTCATGGTAGATGGTAAATTGCGTTGATAAACATTCTTTGCAAGTTCCACATTCATCATCAACTTTGCTGTGAAACTGAAATTCAGAACTTAGTTTTTTGCTAAACATGTGCTTGGGGTTTTTGAACTCTTTCCTGCTGAGTTTGTTGCAAAACAGCATTACCAAATAATAATCGCTGCTCATAAATGTACATGAACCAAATAATAAATAACAAAACCATGTAATGAGAATATTCAGGCTGCTCTCTATGAGCTCTGTGATGAGATATCTCAGCCTCAGCTCCCATGCACATTTCCCAACTAAACAATGAAGTCTCACATTTCTACTGATTCTGCCAACTGACGGCTAGTGGCTTCGTGCATTTTGAAGGGTGTCGGTGTGGGTGTAGGCCACAGCACAACTGGCAGACCCAACAACGGCCAGTAGACGCGGTGCTGTTGAGTCTCCTACTACCACCCAAACTGGAAGGAATTAGCCTCGTGAGCTCTTTCTTGCCTGAGGGCACTGTGTTTACCAGCAAGTGCCACACATGCTAGCTTTGAAAGGGAGGTTAAAGTAAAAACAAAATCTGTTCATACATCTCCTATACTACTAAACAACCATATCAGAAGCTGAAAATACAAAGTAGAGAGCTCCCAGTGCAGCTATTAATAATTCATTTAAAAAAATTAAAAATTTGAGGGACATGTTAGACAAGTTGAGACTCTGGGACAAAAGGTGTAAACTAGAATTGTCCTACTTTTGGTCGCCATAGTTATAGGACAATAAAGAAACTTCCTTTTCTTTGCCCCTTTGGGAATGGTGTTTGTAATTTTGCTCCCTGATACACAGGGATACCTGAGATTTCTAGGTGTGGTTTCCTAGGTTTGAGCTCATTTAGCCAATTGCAATACATGAGCCCAGGATGCCTGCTTGATACCTGTGGCTATGTGAACTTCAATCTATTCCTTTTGCCACTGAAAATAAATTAAAAGTTTCCTGATTGACTAGGCTGTCGTGGTCATTTAGTTATAATGACAGAGCTGAGCAGGCCAGGTGACAAAAGACCTAGCACATGGCATGTACTCAATCAATATTTCAATAAAAGAAGCCATTGTTGGAGGTGTTACTGAAAGCCACCAACTTTCTCTGGGCTGTCTTCCTTGTAACATCAGCAATTTCAGAGTAGCTTCCATGGCTATATGTTTAATAAAGAATTAAAAATAATGTCAGTAGTTTCTTGAAAGTCATGAAATGACCTTACATCATTTAAAATGTCAATAAACAATTGCCTCATTAGTATATGAGAATCACAAAATTTTGCAAGGAAGTTAATAGCAAAAAAAAGAGACAGACCATTTATCTCAGAATCACTGGGTAAATTGCTGGACAAAGACCTGCCTAGCACAGTCTACTGTTTCTGGAATGCTGACGACAGCTTCTGCCTCTGCTTGACATGTCAAGCTAAGTAGCTAAATGCTGATATTTGATACTGTTTGATGTCCTAATCAGATGCTTATTCGATCAAAGTCACTGCCAAATTTTGCAAAGACTTATAGAAATTGAAATTCTAGTCGCTAATGTTATTTTTAGCTTGCTCTTTGGTTGCAGGCTTTAAGTTGATTTTATTTATTTTTTGGCATTTAATTAAGTAGATGAACAGAAACATTATGGGACAGTGGTTAACATTAGGATTGGTGTGATGTTCCCTCATTGCTCACCATATCCTGCCTCAAATCTTTATTTTTATTTTCTCAGCACTGAGGAGAGCTGATATTACCATATATATTTAGTCTATCCCAAAAATGTTCTAAGATACATATTCTCAAAGGACATAAACACCTATATTAGACACGAGGAGAATTTTTTAGTTAGTCCCTCAGAGGTAGGATGGTGTTTGTGTGGCCTGGAATGTAGTTGTTTAAGTTCTCTGACAGAATAAAATAACTTGTGTTGCTATGAAAATTACACAGATGGGGAAAAAATAATGTTAGCATGGGCTTTATCAAAGAGTGTTCCATGGAATATGAGTCACATGTGCTGTTCCATGAAAGGAGGGGAGGGTTCTGTGGCTGGGACCCTCCCACAACACTTTCTTCTTAGAGGTTCCCAACATTTGTTAACATAATAAAGAATTTGATTGGTCCTGTTATGAAGAAACCTTAAATTTGTTTAACTTGGAGTTTTCTAATGCTTTCTAGCATTTTTCATGAAGCCCTCATTTTGTGTTACTTCCCATAGAAACACTGTAGTGGTGTAATAGCATTTCTTTAAGTCTGTTTTCTTGCATTCATTGGGCTAATGATTTACTTTTTACAGTTCTAACACATTATTTCCTATTTATTTTATGTACACTAAATCTAGATGTATTTTCTTTCAGTTCTTTTTTTTGCCAACAGGCTATGATTATCTCTCCAAATGCTCTGTCATGTGATCTTAAAAAAAATCTGTGACTTTCTCTCCTTCCAGAACTCATGAGTTTCTGTTACTCAGTCTCATTTCTTACCTTTACTTGCTAGTTGGTTTTCGAGGCTTTGTTACCTTCTATCCTATGGTAGAACCACTCCAGTTTAGCTGGCTTTTGTCCAGTTTTTGCTTCTCTCATTTCTGATTCTCTTACCCCCAAATGTCATTTTGTTCTCAGATTTGATCATACAATAAACGGTGATCATTTGTGTCTGTTATTCCAATAAAATGGCAACATTCCAGATTGTGAATATAATCTCTTCACAGAGCAATACTGACCTTATCACTTTTTTTTTTCCTGGCTAGTAGAATTTACTATACTTTTTTCCTGTAGTGCAAGTCTCAATACCTAATGAAAGTGTTGAATCCAGGCTAGCAGTCTTAGTGGTCCACCCTTCTGCCCTGTTGTAGAAGTGAAAATCTGGAGTCATTCAATTTGCTCAATTATGAGTGCTTTCCGCATGCTAGGCATTGGGGTACAATGACAAGAACAATACAGGGAGTCCCCTGCTTTTATGAAATATAGATGAGGGTGTTGCAGTGCATAGTTTTTTTTTTAAGATTTTTATTTATTTACTTAAAAAAAGATTTTATTTATTTGAGAGAGAGCAAAAGAGAGAACACAGAGGGAGAGGGAGAAGCAGACTCCCCACTGAGCAGAGAGCAGACACAGGGCTTGATCCCAGGAGCCTGAGATCATGACCTGAGCTGAAGGTAGATGCTTAACTGACTGAGCCACCCAGGTGCCCCTTATTTATTTATTTGACACAGAGAGAGACAGACAGACAGAGCACAAACAGGGGGAGCAGCAGGCAGAGAGAGAAGCAGGTTCCCCACTGAGCAGGGAGCCCAATGCAACTGAGCTGAAGGTAGATGCTTAACTGACTGAGCCACCAAGGCACCCCCATAACATAGTTTTTTAAAAAATGTGTCTTGATCCAGTTTTGAGGCCTGGCTTAGAGGCGAGTCAGTTCCCCCCTTTGAGCAGCTCAAGTCCACATTCCAGTGACTTCCCTTATGGAACTCTTATACTCCTGGCCTCTATGCAGCAGGCCTAATTGCCCTTGGGCCAAGTACCAGACAGCGAGAAACAGCCCCTAAGTCCTGGAGCCTGTGAAATTATTCAAATCAGCAAATTTACAGAGAGTTTGCTCAACCTAGTTAACCCCACTGTTTGCCACACATAAACTGCCCCCACCCCTGGGTGTAAGCCTCTGTGTGGCCCTGCCTGGCAGCCTGCTCTCATTTGGCAAGTAACAAAAAGTTCTGCTTTTCATCTATCCAAGTGTCAGTGTATTGTGTCCTGCCATCAAAGAAGACTTAAATCTAATAAAACATAGCTGCAAGCAAAATTTTTTTTCTTATTGTTATGAAAATTTCAAAGGACTTAAAATAGAGGTACTAACTGGAGGTGAAAAAGAGGTGGGATCAGGATTTCAAGAGAAGAGAAGAATTCTTTTTAAAAAAAATTAACTTGAATAATTTAATTCCCCCCACCAAGGACTTTAGCAGGTTAATATATCCCATATATTCATTTACTGATTGCATGCTTATTGAGCAATTGCTGTGGTCCTGGTATTATGATGCTCCAGGAGGTATGCAAGAAAAGAAAATATGTAGCCTCCCCTTGAGAAACCTGCAGATTAATTAAGAGGACATGACCTGCATCTAAAATGATTACAGAGACAAAATCAAGTATGTAGTAATATAACTAAACCATCTCTAAGTCCAAAAATTGAAAAAGAACTAGAGAAATAAATTTGCTTGCAATTTTCAAGGATAGCTAACTTTAAAATATTTTTCAACTTACTAGTCATTTTGCTGGAAAAATGCTTGCATTATTGCTCTTTTCCTCAGTTCATTCTTCCCAGCTCTGAAACCTTTTCTCTGAGGCACACAGGGCCTGGCTGTTTCTTGCCCCGCTATGAAAAGCTCAGATGTTTGGAGTCATGTACATTTTGGGCTGAAGCAGGTAACAAAGTTCTCCCAAGGGATGGATTTTGGAGGAATGTGTTGACAGTTCAGATCAGGTGAAGCGATTTCTTTTAGAACCTGGGTGTGTTTCAAAAAGGAAAATGGTTTCAGTCCAAATCCATTTGAAATACCAACCTTCCTGGTTGGGGAATTGAATGCTTAGCTAATTCATTTTTGAGGGGCAGGCTTCTGTGTGTTTAAATGACTGACTGGCCTGGAATTTGGGCTTCTCCAAAAAGCATCTCATGTGGATCCACAGTCTTCAGGGGAATTTACACTTGTTTAAGGAGAAGCAGGAGACTGCAGTTGATCAAGCCCCTGCCCTTTCTCTAAACTCACTCTTTCATGGCTTTTCATCATTCTTTCTACCATTTTTTCTTACTGAACACCTGCCCTGTGTAATGGACTACAGTGGCCTCTGCAGGGGATGCCAAGTATGCCAACAGAGAGAGGAGGCATGGATTCTGTTCAAGGCAGAATGTGGGCATAGTCATAAAAAGACATAAAGTGTTGTGTACATGAAGTAAAGAAGTCACTTCCAACTGGGTGGATCAGGGAGAGCTTTACAGAGAAAATAAAACTTGAGCTGGGACTTGGAGAACGGGTTTGATTGGTCAGCTAGAGAAGGAATGGGCAAACTGGAGCCTGTGGGACAAATGTGTCCCCCCCCCCACCTGTTTTATAAACAAAGTTGTATTGGAACTCAGCCATGCCCATTCACTGATGTCTATGGCTGCTTTCAGGCAACAATGGCAGAGTTGAGTAATTATGACAGAAACTATATAGCCCTCAAAGACTAAAAAAAATTTACTCCCTGGCTTTTTTCAGAAAAAGTGTATGACCGCTGGGTTAAAGTCAGTTACTTGAGGAATTTGATATATGGCCTTGATATTTGGACTTGATGTAGGCCAAAGTATAGGACTTCATTTGGCAGACATTCTGGAAACAGAATGCTTCTGAGCCTTGGGAGTGTCTGAGTGTTCACAATGATACTGAACTTCAGGACATGGAATGTGGTAGATGGACTGTCAGAGAAAGGTGCTTGGGTAGGAAGAAAAAGTCAGAGGTTCATGTTGTCACCTCTGTGAACAATAATAAAGGTGGATTAGAGGGATGTCTGAGAAAAAAGGGAGAGGATACAAAAGACACTGCGAATAAAGCCCTAGCAGGGAGGACGGAAGGGAAGAGAGAATTGAGGATGGCTCTAGGGTCTTGAGTCCAGGTGACTGGGGATGTCAGTGATTCCTTCTCTGAAAATACGTCAACCTGAACAGGACAAATTGGATATTCCTTTCACCATACCCCAATTAGAAGGAGAAATAAAGCTGGAGTGGCCCCAATCCCTCCAGGGCAGCTGGCACTGGGAAGAGAGGTGGTCAGAAGCTATTGTTACAGAGGAGCGAGACTGACAGGCTTGCTTATGGACAAAATATGTTACTAGATAGGAAACCAGCCCATGTTGTCCCTGAGAAAAAATGCTGCAAGCGTTGGAGGAGTGTCTTTATGTTTTAAGTCATCTTGCAGGATTGCCAGATAAAATACAAATTGCCTGGTTAAATTTGAATTTCAGATCAACAAAGAATAATTTAATTTTTTTGTGTGTAAGAATGTCTCAAATATTACATGGGACATATTGTTACTAAAAAATTATTTGTTCTTAATCTGAAATTCAAATGTCACTGGGCATCAATTTCAGTTCAATAATGAACAACTTTTCAGTGTTTATGTCCCAAATATGGATCTATTTATACTAAAAATCATTTATTGGTTATCTAAAATTCGAATTTAATTTTTTTTCTTCTAAATCCGACAACCCTACTTGTAAGGCAAGCAAGCCAAAGCTTTCAATTTTGAGACTGAACGAGAATTGGAGCACCTGTATTTGCTTTACCTCACAGAAGTATAGTTGGCTCCTTCAGCCCTGCTAGAGGCTACAACTGAGCAGGGATAGCTCAGTGAACATCAGGCCAGAATCTGAGACACTGTTTGAGAGTGCAGACAGAGGACAGACCAAGGGCTGTGGTAGGGGGAAGTTTCCAGTAATGGCGGCTGGGGCATCCAACTGAGGGGGTTGAATAAGGGGTTGTACGGAGGGAAGCGTGTCTGCATTAGAGAGAGAAAATTGAGGGCGGGGGTAGAGTCCTTAGAGGAGCCTCCTTTTAAAAACCTAATTCTGCAAGGAATTTTCTCAGGGTAGAACAAAGCAACTACTACACTAACTAAAGTTTCTAGCTTCTATCACAGTGGCTGCAATGTGGACATAAGCCTATCTCATACCTCTGAATCTGTGATATGTTGGTTTGGGGAAGGGATGAACATTATTCACCTCAGTTATTTCATAGAGCTGTATGATTGTGAATTTTATGCACCAGCCTAGCTAGGCTATGGTACAAACATCACTGATGTTGCTGTGAAAATATTTTTTAGATGTGATTAACATTTAAGTCAGTAGACTTTGAGTAAAACAGACTACCCTCCATAATGTGGGTAGACCTCATCCAGTCAGCTGAAGGCCTTAAGAAAAAAGGCGGAGGTCTCCAGAAGAGGAGGGAATCCTGCCTCCAGGCTGCCTTTGGACTCAAGACGGTAACACTGATGCCTGTCAAAATTTTCAGCCTGACAGACTGTCTTCCAGATTCTGGACTTGCCTGCCCCCACAAGTGCATTAGCCAATCACTTAAAATAAAAAATAAACCTCTCTGTCATATACATATATACGTTCTATTTGTTCTTTTTCTCTGGAAAACCCTACCTAATACTGGCAGGTGCTCAGGTGATTCTGAAGTAGCACTGACCCCCATGCGACTTCCTCTGATTCTCACTGGGAGCCGTACCATGAGGAGCCACTGCTGGTTTGCCCCAGCGTCAGATTCCTTTCCTCAACCCAAAGCCTGAGCAACAGTAAGACCAAACACTGATTAAGATACTTTTCCTCATTTAAGGGAAGGCAGAACCTGCCACATCGGGGTAATACATCTAAGAGCCATCATACACATGGGAGTGGGGCTATTCCCCACTGCTAGATGGGTGCAGCCTTGGCCTTGGAATTCTGGGGAGTTAGGCTGTGCCCTTTGACCTCAGGCATGCCCTCAACACAGCAGCTAGAGTGTGCTCTTAAAATTGTGTATCTGAGAAGACAACTTCACCATATTTCTTTTCCTCTTTATCCAGCCTCCTCACTGGAGAGATGATGCAAACAAAGGCAGGTTTATATTAAAAATCTTTAGTGGATGGCATGTCTGTCTGCTCTCCTCCCAACTCCCTAGCAACAGCTATATCATCCTTTTATAAATCTTTTCATGGAAATTTTAGCTTTTCTGCGTAGGTCTCTGTTTTTATCTCTCAGTATCTTTCCCCCTGCCCCCTCTTCACTCTCCGGTTTCCTCCTTTCCTCTCTCTGTCTCTGTCTCTATCGCTCTGCATGTTTCTTTCTTGCTGGTGCGATTTCCCGCATTAGCCACTGTCCCATTTCTTTGATTCCTTCTTGGCAACAAGAGTTACAGCACCATTATGCAGCAAGCAGTCTTGCTTCCCTGCTACCTTAAAAATAATAATGTTTCATGGTGACAAATGGATATAGTTAACAATTAAAGTAAAATGCTTAGCAGACAAGGGTCAGATTTCTCTTCCTGGCAAAAACAGAGTAGCTTGAGAATCTCTAAAGAAAGGAAGATGTATGTGGGGACAGCTGGTGATGTTTGCCAGGTGGACTCCTTCACTGTTTTATTCTTAATTTAGTCTCTGTCAATCTCAAGAGTAAGTTCTTGAAGGCAAAATTAGTTATTCTTAATTTATTTAAAAACAAAGGTTTTGTTATTATCCTAAGAAGCTTAAAAATATTAGCAGATTTTAAAATCTAGTTTCACATTTGCTATTTTTCTTTGATAAAAAATTAAAAACAAAAATAAGAAATCTGAATTAATGAAGGCATATAATCCTTTTTGTGCCCAGGTTAATTTTCTACACTGTGCCAGAAAAGGCCCAATTAAAGTTAAAAAAAGAAAGAAATAAAATGACTTTTCTAGACCTCCTTTTCCTCCCTACCTAAAAGGAAAAAAAAAACCCTAACATCCAAGAAACCTTCCAGCCAAATGCTGCTTTGTATGTGCATGTGCGCATGTCTTTTTTGCACACTACATGTGTGCCTTCCCCTGGGTACAGATGGCTACTCTAGCAGCAGCACACGTGGGATGTGTATGTCTGAAAGTTGGCTTGCTCGTGCGCATGGAAAGAAGAAAACAAGAGAGTGAGGTAAAAACCACATAAGCCTAAATCAAAAGCAACTGTTCTACCACAAGGAAAGTAGCCGGACCTTGCTTTGCGCACACACCACTCTTTTTGCCGCCCAGANGGAAATTTTAGCTTTTCTGCGTAGGTCTCTCATTTTTGAAATAAAATAAAGAAGCATGGAAAACTAACTGAAACATAGGTAGAAATAATATATTTGGGTTTCAGAAAGAAAAAAAAAAGTAACCTGGCATAGCTTGAAAGGCACCCATTTCATAACAACACATGTGCAAAGAATTAGAATAATTGCAGTGCACACATCGGTAACAGAGTGAACAATGAATATTAAAAACACATTCTTAGAGCTGGCCCCATGGCTTGGCAGCAGTGCACAGCATGGAGACCTGCACGGGAGTCAAAGAAAGGCTCTCAGCTTCCAGAACTGTCAGGGCTTGGTGGAAGTTGAGGAGAAAAGAGGAGGGCGGAAGGTGGCAGTGATTGTCCCCATCAGTGTGACTCCCATTACCCAGTGGCAGAGCCCTAGGATGGCTTCAGGAGGGTTTCAAAGGGGAAGTCTGTCTTTAGTCCTCTGGGGCTCTAGTTCAGAGCTGACTTGGAGCCAGGCTGAGAAGGAGGAGGGATGGGGATAGAGAACAAACAGACAGAAGGTAATGTGGGAACACCCAGACAGTGCCCTGGACAAGCATCCCAGGATTCTCTCAAGGCTCGCCTACAGCATGATCTAGCATGACGAACTTCACTGCTGTAGAGATATAAACTGGGAAAGTGTTTATCTTCCGTGGACTAAATACATTGATCTGCCTTTTTCCCTTCAATATTTGCCATGCGGTAGCATTAAAGTCTACAGGGGGATGAATTCTTCTGGTGATATGTTCCAGAGCCTTCAAAGGCACGTTAACCAAACATCCAAGGTACACAAAGATCTTTTCACTGTGAATCCCTTCCATTGTCAGCAAAGACAAAAGGCCCTTTTCTTAAGTACAGCTTTGGTTTTGAATGTTCAGATTTTGCTTCTCACCACTGGCAAGGAATTGACTCTTGAATCCTTGCAACTCTGGCAATGAGAGAAGCCAGACTGTGAGAATCTCTAACCAGAGAGTTTGGTTCACACACTGGGAGTCAAGGCCCTTGGATACTTTTTTTTAAAAAATATTTTTTATTATATTATGTTAGTCGCCATACAGTATATCCCTGGTTTCTGATGTAAAGTTCAATGATTCATTAGTTGCATATAACACCCAGTGCACCATGCAATATGTGCCCTCCCTACCACCCATCACCAGCCTATCCCATTCCCCCACCCCCCTCCCCTCTGAAGCCCTCAGTTTGTTTCTCAGAACTGTGGGCCATGAATATACAAGGGGTTGGTGAAGAAGAATTCCGGGAGATCCATAAACTGGGATGGGGAAAAAAAATGACATCTTTATTTTTGCTAATCTCTGAAATTTAACATTCCTTTATTGATAAATGTAGAAAACAAACCACAATAATGTTAGTAATGCTTAGGACCTTGTCACCAGTAAAAAACATGGATATTTTCATGTCGTTTCACCATTGTTTTAGATATCTCCAATTATTAAGCTCATCACTACGTGGAATTATGGTAATTAGACCTGTCACAAGATCTTGTTATTTTATGCATTGGTGAAGAAGTGCATAGCATAATAAAATACTTTGAAAACTTTATTTTAATATATTTGGTTTCCCTTGACATATTATGTGCTATATTCTTTTTAAAAAGATTAGTCTGAGAAGGGGTCCACAGAGCACTTGTCCACACTTACCAGAGGATTCTATGGCACACACAACATTCTCCTGAACTCCAGAAGGACCCAGTCTCTGAAGCAGTCATGAGAAGCTAGGCCTTCCACACAGTGAATTCCAAAGTGGGCTGGCCTCATGTGTGTCTCTACACATGGGGGACAGACAGAAAAGGCAACCATATGTCTCCAGACACAACACCGAGGATTTAACAAAAGAACTTCTCACTTGTCCACTCTTTATATATGTTCAACAAATATTAGCATTCACAAGATGAAAATCTGTATTTTCTCTTCAGTGATATGGAGAGCTCCAAAATGATTTCATTAGAAAGAAAGTGAAATAAACCCCTCAAACAACTTCTCCAGTTTCTGCAGATGCTGGCCAAAGTGTTTGCCACTGAATCACAGTTGATTGGGTGAAGACTGATGACGAGCTAACTGTATTTACCAGTTTCTGTACCAAGGGTGCAAAAGGACAGAGAACAGCTATGAGAGGTGAGAGAATCAGCTAATACAAGACAACACAGGGGTGACACCTGTTAAATCAAGGAGTCCACTAAGAGAACTGACACCCAAAAATGCTACAGAGGCAAATTAGAAAGTCTTCTTATTTTCACTTGACCTCATGATAAAGGAGAGGAGTAGTTTAGAGCTAAAAGCAATGATTCACTTGATTTATCAAAATCTAAAATCCTAAAAAAACCAACCAACCAACCACACAAACAAACAAAAAAACCAGAAACAAACCAACAAACAAATCTGAAATCCTGCTGAACTCTTATGCTCATGAAGAATCTAGCACTGAACACATGCTGGCAGAAACGGGACTACTCACAATTCTCAAAAATATAAACCTCAGCATCTGGCTTACAAGGGACAAAATACTGCTTGAAAGAAAATATGTAAAATATTAGCAATCTTCATAGACACCCTTTGTCTATTTAACTCAGAGAGAAATATTGAGTGTTTTGCTAGAATTCTTAATATAGTCATAAAAGAAAGTTGGGAGACCTAAAGATAGAAAGATGGATAGATAGATAATTTGGTAAAACCTAGATCTGTTATATTTCAGACACTATAGTAGTTTTTAAAATACATTTATCATTTAATTCTCTCAACATTTCTATGCCCAAGTTTTTCAGATGGGGGCAAGTTTAGAGAATGAAGTAACTTGACTAAGGTCATAGAGCTGGTCAGTGGGATTTAAACTCAGGTTTGTCTGACCCCCGAAGCCACTATTCCATTATTTCAAGTGGTTCCAATTATAAAAAAAATCACTGTGATTGAATCCTTAAAGCCTAATAAGTTGTTATAGGAGTTGAAAGATCAAATTTCAAGTCAGGAACATAAATGGCAATATTGATAAAAGAACCTTTATGATAGCAAACAAAATTGTTCCTTATATGCAGAGAGTCAAATGGGCTTGTTCATATATTTTAATCATTAACTTAAGTAAATATAAAAGCATGCACCTGGAATTTAAGAGCTCCTTGATGATTTCATTTGCCAACAGAGTAGTTCAATAATACCTATTGTCAGAATGTGAAATTGTCACCTCTGTTCCCTGTTTATAGGAAATAGGAGAACTTGTCTGGTGCATGAGACCAAATTTTCCTGTGTTCAATGTGCATTTCTGTGCCAACTGCCCTCCCTTACCTACTGTATCTACAGAGCATCCAGGCTTAGAGCTAAGGCCATGATCACAGCTATCAACAATTAGGAATAAAGTAACAAAAGACAATCTCAAGGTCATGCCAGGATATCCATCAGGGAATTGCTGCTTTCATGATCTATATGCCTCTTCCCTTTTCAAGTAAAGCCATGATGAGAGAGTGAATATTTTAGCTTTTTTAAAAATAATTTTTCTTGGGGTGCCTGAGTGGCTCACTTGGTTAAGTGTTTGACTCTTGGTTTTGACTCAGGTCATGATCTCAGGGTCCTGGGATCAAGCCCCGCATCAGGCTTTGTGCTCAGCATGGAGTCTGCTTGAGGTGCTCTCTCCCTCTGCCCCTCCCCCTGCTCATGCATGCACTCTCTCTGTCAAATAAACAAATAAATAAATCTTTAAAAAAAATTTCTCTACAAAAAGAAAAAGATTTTGTAGTCTACAAGCTACAAGCTACAGACATTAGATGCCACTTCGGGATGACGGGGATGATCTCCAAGGCCTTATCCAGACTTAACCTTCTCTGATTACAGGAAGTTAAGAATTGCTCAGGTAGAAAAGCCTCCAACGAAGTCTTCATAAGGTCCTGTAGCCGTCAGAGCTTAAACGGTCCTTGACTTGAGTTTGGCTATGTGAGACTGCCCCTGGGTTCTTTCATGCTGCAGGAGTTATGCAGTCAGTATGAATAACTGGGACGAGTTATAGGATTTCAAAGACCAAGTAAATAACTTATGATCAGAAAATTCAATTTGTGCATGAGGCGGAGAAAGGCATCCTGCCATTAAGCAGTCAGATGGAAAACATGCAAACCACAGTATGTGGAACAGAAAAGAACATTAAAAGTCCTTGCCCAGAAGCACAGGCAAGTGCAGGAAACATACTCAGCAAAGTCAACGTGTCTATTGTAAATGTGGGAAGCAGGAGCCACAACATTGAAATTCCAAACTGTGAAATAACCAGCCGCATCACTCATAGGCCAATCCCTCCAATGAGGAGCACTGAGGAGTCTACAAAATTCACGCATGAGATGGGTTTGGAAAGAAGACTCTAATCAAGTGAAAATGCTCTCTGGGTCAGGCATAGCCATGTGGCAAATTCCAGGGACAGGCAAGCATAAGGCACAATTTGAGAGGGCCACCTTTTTCTATTAGTCAAAAAGTTAAGATCTTCTCTGGGAATAGAATAACAAGCTCATAATAAAGCACACATTAATTATTGCTGCAAAGGATCTCAGGGAATTGCTATGAATGAGGTGGTAGCAAAAGTAATATTTGCATTAAGAACCACTTGTATAGGGGTGCCTGGGTGGCTCCGTTGGTTAAGCGTCTCATCTTAGGGTGCTGGGATAATGCCCAGCATTGGGCTCTGCATGCAGCAGGGAGTCCCCTTGAGGATTTCCCTCCTCTTCCCCTTACCCTCCCTCCACCTCACGCACATGTTCTCTAATAAATAAATAAATCTTAAAAAAAAAAAAGAACCACTTGTATATCCCAAAATGGATAACCCCTAGTGCAAAATCTGGCTGCTTTTTACTGCCTCCTTATCCTGGTGTAACCTCTTTTCCACATCAAGAAAACTGTGGCATATAATATCAGATCCTTTTAATACTGATAAAATACTGATATTGTTTTGGCATCTCTTGTAATAACAAAGTAATGTAATCAGGGTCTCTACTAGCTCATTTGTTACTTTTGTGCAAATTTAAAAAAGAACTCACTTCTTTTCGATGCAGTCTCATGCTGGAGTAAGCAGTCTGGGAACAGAATGTGGGCTGTATTTTAGTCCCACTCACTCTCAGCCTGAGGCCCTCAGGCATTCCCAGGTACAACATTCTTTCAGTCTCCAGATGGTGGGGCCAGCTGGATATGAGGTTCCATTATATATCAGTGAATGCAGCAGGTGCTGCTGGTGCCTGGCCATATGCCCTCAGTCACTCTGGAGGTCACCTGCAGCTTCAGTGTTCAGCTTCCTGTATAAGATAAGACTTCTTACCTCAAGCTCCTGCTTGTCTCTGCCTGAGGGCTTTTTCTAGTTTCAGAAGCATGTTGGATAAAACAGGGATTAATGTCCAGGGGCAGCCCTTAATCAAAGAGGATGGAATGGGGTTGGTGGGTACATTCCCCAGCCTCCTCACCCTCAGGTGAGTCAAACTGAGTGCATCTATGTGGTGTCTCATGAGGTCCTCATCAAGACTGAGCCCCAGATAAACAAGCCATCTGTTTATCAACACACTCTGTTCACTTTCTTTCCTTTCTTCATTTTTCACTCCCTCCCCATGTTTCCTGGGGTCACCTTCCAAATCCTTGCACCCAAATCCTTATCTCTGAGTCTGCTTTTGGGGGAACCCAAAATAAGACAGTTGGCTTGCTCACTATAATTCTAACTCTTGGCTTGATGCACCTGCCAATGTTTATAGAGCTTTAAATTTAATTTGACCAGCACATGAAATTCTTCATGAATGGAAGTACTCTTTCACAGATCAGATAACTTTAAGAAAGGAACAAACCACACCATAAAGAGAAAAGAAGCAAAATAGTCATCCAGAGAACTTACAATGAAAAAAGATTTCCACAACTGTCTTAAAGAAAATGTATTTAAAGGAAAAGCAGATCACCTGTCCAGGCAGTCAGCAGGGGAGGAAAAGAGGGGGAGAAAACTGAATGATTGTGCTTATTGGTATCCTTGTACCACAGCAGTCTTCAGGTTTAGTGTGCCTATCTTACATGTGAGTTTAGGAAAACTGAATGAAAAAAGGGGTGATAACACAATTCTTTGAACCTCCCTGCAGGCATTTGCCAGAGGCTGGCCAGAAAGAGAAGCAAATGGGTATGGGGAAAGACACAGTACAGAACAAGTGCTGCTCATCCATCCATCAAGTTTTAAAGTTAGCCCCCAAATCTGGGGACTCAATCAAGCCTTATGGAGTCCTTATTATATTGGTATATGCTGAGTACAATGCTGGGCACTGCCTAAAGGGGGCCAAGAGAGAAGTGGACATAAACTTTATCCATAAGGAACCTGCAGATTAGTAAAGAACATAAGACATGTCAAGACATTTGGCACAGGCCAAAATACTGTCCACAAAACCAACTGCCTACTAGACTCTAAGAATCTTAAGAGCAGGACTGTATATTCTCATTTTTTCTATGGCCTACAAGATAGTGCCTTGAATATGGTAGGTTTTCATAGATGGGCGGTATTTTAATAAGCCTAAGAAGAATCTTGTTTTATAACACAAAATTTCATGAAAAGGCAGAAAAGGCAGAAACCCATTGTGGCTGGGGAAATATAGTAAGGCTTCATGGAAGAAGGGGCATTGTTGCTGGTTGAGTTTCAAAATAAAATATACCCAAGTAAAATGGACTCTTCAATTTTCCTTTGCTTGTTGGCAGAGATCTATGCTCGTTCAGAGATTTGTCTATCCTTCCATCACTCCTTGCCGTCTAATGGATCCATATTCAACTTTGGCCTTTTAATATTTTTTAAATGGTTTGCTGTTAAAACATTCTAAGTTAGAGTATTTTCATCTCTTCACATCAACAGAAGGATATTATTTCACTGCTTTTACTGCAGCCGAGGGACCATTGTTAGTTTATGTTTCATTGTTGTTCAGGGATATACTTACAAACAGAAGGATTCATTTGAAGATGAAAAAAAAAAGAAAAAGGGAAAATGTGCCCTATTTGGGAAAGCCAAGCCTCCCAAAGAGAAAACATGAGGCTGCCAAGTAGAGTTGTGTCTTAACATGTGATTCTTCTTCTTGCTCCCCACTTATAGCCACCCTACTCCTTCACACCCTTGCTCACTTTGCCTCTGCTAGGAATCACAACAGTAAGCACTCTGCGTATGGTGGGGGAACAGCTTGGGTTTCTGTGGAAGACCTTTACCTAGGGAAATCCTTGGACAAGCAGCTGTCCCTGTTGATCCAAGAGGATCAGCACCTACCAGGTGGATAGACTACCTTTTCATTAATTGGCCAACCATATGAAATTGCCATTTCTGTGAGTCAACAAATGGTTGAATAGCAGCAGTTTTACATGGTTCAAACTAATATTTTGTAGGACAATTAGTTCATCAACTAAGAATAAAAATAAATAAATAAATCTTGAGGCTTTTCTTCTCTAATCTCAATTCTGGCCTTGAAATCTGTTCACATAGCAGGGATGTGTTGCATGAAAATTCCTAGCAAATCTAATGAAGACACCACAGGCAGAGTAGATTTGAATCATCTCAGCCCATGAACAAGGATGGGCAAGCAACGTCAGAGAACATGCCTGTTCTTAGTTCAATCTAATGGTCATGCCTCTCGGAACTCCTCCCAGTGGTGTTGCCAGAAAGCTGATTCAACGTCTTGCCCCTCTGTGATCAGCCAACTTCTCTGTCTCCCACTCTCTGACTTCTGGATACAGAGAAATCGCTTTATTTTGATCTCTTCCCAGGATTCTTCAAAGCTACTTCACTTCAGTTTAGCACTTAAGTTCACATTTAGCAAAAGCCTAAATGTTTAGCCTTGGAGACTTTCTGCTTACTGATCATAAAATGAACTTCCCATGGGGCAAGGTAAAGCAGAGCCTACTTACCTGGTAGTGGGAAGAAAAAGTGGAGGAAGAAATGCTTAATATCATAAATTATTGAGCCACAAGGAGAATTTATGGTAGAATGGCTGGGGTTAGAAATATACAAGAGCTTCTCCTTACTAATTTTACCTGGGCCAAACTTTAATTTTTTTTTTTTTTGATGCCTTAGAGTACTTTAAAACCAAAAGAAGATCTTGGAATCATTTGCCTCCAGGCCCTCTTCCTCTGGGGAAATAAATTAGCACCGCAAACACTCCATGAAGGATGAAGGACGCAAGGCTAGTGTGGGTTTGTAAAACAAATTTGGGTTGGTTCCTGCCTTGTCTAAACTGGTTCGTGACAAATAATCCTGACAAAAGCACAGGAATCATTTCCAGACATTTAGGATCAGAGCAGGGCCGGCCAAAGGAACTTCGTCTCTGAGACCTGAGGTATGGCTCCCTTTTTGCCTTTTTTTTTTTTTTTTGACTCTTAGAGCCATTCAAAAATTTTGTTTCAAGACTGCCTCAGGCTCTTTGCTGCCATTCACCTGTGGGTGGCACTGGTTTATGTGTAAATGGCTTTNTTTTTTTTTTTTTTTTTTTTTTTTGACTCGACTTTCTGTTTGCCCAGTTACCTGGGTGATTGATTCAGCTTTTTTTAAAAGCCACTTTCAGTAGCTTTTACCTTTCCATGCACCATTGACAGCAAATATTTCAAGCCTGAGTCAAAAAGCCACTATCTTTGAGGAGGTCACCATGGTGCGGACTTGTCTTCATTGGCGTTCTATCCTGCATGAGATCCTGCCAAGGAACCATCTAAAGGGGTGAGCTGGAGAAGCTGGAGTTTCAGCCAGGCCTTCTGATAGTCCATGCAAAGGTGCACTTGGATGATTCAGAGAAGTCAGAAACAGAAATTAAGAGCCTAGCTGACATAACTCTGCAGCACTGTTTGTTAAACAATGTTGTTTTCTGACATCTACTTGGAAACATAGACAAAGGGGCCGCATCAGAGGAATATGTATCAATGAGAAAAACTTTGTGCTGGATAAGAAATGAGAGATAATACAAATGGACTAAAGTATCCTGTGAGGAAGCAATAAAACATCTATGAATAAATCCTCATTTGGGATGAGAATCTGAATGCCAAGAAAAAACAAATCTGCAGCTCACTGAGTTAGGACATGTTCTTTACTTAGTTCCCCAGTATGTAAGAGAAGGTGAGGAGATTCCTAGCTTGTTGGGAAGAAAAGCCTTCAGAAGGAAAGAAAGGGGGCAGGCTTAGGCTTGTTGGTGGGGCTGAGCTGTGAGCAGATGAAAAACTAAAACAACAGTTGCAATGATGAAATGCTCCTAAATGGCCTCAGAAGGATTTGGAATGCAGCCCCATATGCGCTATCTGACCATTTAATCTCCCTGTGTGAAAGAACCCAACATGATTTTCTTCTTCTACTCTGTGCAAAAGGTGATAGAGGTTGAAAGAAAGCAGTGAATGGCACCTCACTTCACGAGTATGGAACTGAAAGGTGTTGAAAAACCAGAGGAAAATCTTATTTTTGGACATCTATTCAGTACTACAATTACACAATGTCAACCTTGAGGTCACAGATTTAGCAAGCTTTTCCACTTTCAGAAAAAAAAGTTACTTAAGGGGAACTTAACCTCCCTCCCCACTTTTTTTTAACCAAGAGCTCTTAACCAAGTAATTTTTCATGGTACTATGAGTTCTGGGTCCATTTTCAAATCTTGAGCTCACTCTCTGTCCAAAGATGGTGTGGGCAACTTTGTCTCCTCATAGGCTACCTTAGGTAGGACATAATTCTTTTTTTTCTTCTAATTTCTATTTAAATTCTATTTAGTTAACATATAGTGTAATACTGGCTTCAGGAGTAGAATTAGTGATTTCATCACTTACATATAATACTCAGTGCTCAACACAACAGGTGGGTAGGATATCATTCTTAACATTGCTTCACAGCAGAAAGGGGGCTTGTCTCTGGACTTGGGAAGGGACAATGAGACTAGAAACCTACAACCCAGAGCAGAACGCAGATCTTGCTTCAGTCATTGCCCCTCTCCTCTTACCATTGGAGTTTGGATAGTCTGACAGATACTGAGATTTTCCTAGGGAAGATCATCCTCAGATACTGATGGGACATCAAGGGAATGAAGTTGCTTACTATGGGAAAGAATATGACCTTCAAAGACTGGAAATGAATAACTGTAAAAGGGATATTTTAACAAGTGATTAAACTAGATATTTTTTGTTATTTCCTCTTGTACAAAAATGACAACTAGGAAAAATGAATCAAAGTTCTGGCTAGACTACAAACGTGTGCCTCAGAAATGGCTTCTGATGGGTCAATCTACTCCTTTCATTCACGGCTAGCTGCATCCCCACACACACCTCCTAGTCCTGGTATCCTTGGTGAACAATATGGCAGAGTGGGAAGAGCCAGAATTTTGTAACCTAGGTATATTCCCACAGTATGTGCTCCATAACTAAGTAATTTCATTTCCTTGGATGAATTGCTTAACCTTGACTGAACCTCAATTGTCTTATCAGTGAAATGAGGATACTCATACTTTCCCTCTACCAAAGCTTACTGTGAGAATCAACTATAGGAACACAAAAGGAAGACCTCTGGCAACTGAAGAGTGCTGTATACAAGTGTGAGTTCTACAAAAATCAAGCTGTAAGGCTGGCATTCTGTAGAAGACTGCTTCCCTGCACAGAAGATCAGATTAACCATAAAACGTAGAGAGATGAGTGATGACACTTTTAACAGCTCTTAAAAGTGTCTGTGGATTTGTACTTTTGTGAAGTCCTCTTATGAACATAGATACCTTTTAGCTTTTTTGAGGACGCACCATGTTGCCCTACACTCTCTTTTTCCCTATAAAAATTTCAAGATCTTTTTTTTATGTGCCGATTTTTTAAAAACTGAGATACAACTGACCTATAACATTAGTTTTGGCTATACAATGTAATGATTCAATACATGTATAAATTCCAAAATTATCATAAGTCTAGTTTATATCCATCACCACACAGTTACAAATGTTTTTTCTTGTGATGAAAATTTTTAAGATCTATTATCTTAGCAACTTTCAAGTATACAATACAGTATTACTACGGACCCTGTTCTTTATGCCTAGCTCCCATGAAAGAGAGTGAGGGCTTTATTTAGTAACTCCCCTTAATCTTCTTAACAATTGAGATGTTATAATTACTTTTATCAAAGGGCTGTTGTTGGGACCATACAGGAGAAAGCGCTTGTTTTCCATTGAGAACTGGTGCATTTTCATAAAGTCCTAGGTTCTTCAGATTTCAGACTCTGTAAATCAATTTCATTAAAACAAAGAAGCAAAAGAAAAACCCCACATTACCCTGGAACCATTTTGTCTTACACTAACTAATTTAAAGGCAGTGAGGTTTGTTTCTACCTTTCACCCTGCCCCACCATTTCAGACTTACAAGGCTTTGCCCTTAGGCCAAATTTGGGGCAGGGTTGGGGGGAGGGAATGAATGTCAGAGGAAACATACATTTTATTTTCTATTCACACAAATCTCTTCCTGAACTTTTATTACAGGCATGTGAGCTCTCTAGGCAGGAGGAAATTTTGAATGAACTCAGCTTTTAGTGACCAGGAGTGGAAACATAAAAGGAGCTGTTCAGCCTCTCTGGTTTCAGAGATAAGTACAAAGGGTAACTGGCTTTAAGTCTGTAGTAATAGCTGCTCTAAGTACTGACCATGATTTGAATCTCTCGATAACTGATTCTGGGGAGGCTAGAATATTTATCAAGCCATTATAAGAGGCTGTTTCTTGCTGATAAGATGCCTACAACTGATGAGGTCCACCTGAAGACGCAGATGAGGCTGGGCTGAATTTATAGCCATTTGCAGTGAGAGCAAAAAATGTTCTCCTTAAGAACAGCATGAGATATTCATCAGCAAAATTATCAATCTGTCTCCTGGGGCCACAGTGTAGAATCTTCATGAAACATGGTTGGTGAACACCCTGTCATATAAGGTGATTGGATACAACACTCAGACTTGGCCAGAAAGTCAGTTTCCCTGATTTGGAGGCTGAGGAAGTAGGAGGTGAGATAAATGAGAATAGTTACTAATCTGTGGATCTCACTTTTCAGAAAAATCTCACACTGAATTATAAGGTGCCAGATATGTGATTCATCCTATGCTTAAAAAAAAATGCAATCACTCATTTTATTCAACTCAAGGGGCTTATTTTGGTTCAGTACAATAATGGGAGAAGTTGCAAGATAGGCAATATTAAAGTTAAAAACAAACGTCAATAGAGCAGTCACCTGCATTTTATTTTCCCTTTCTGTGAAGTTTTGCAGCCATGTGTAACCTCAGTGCCAGCTTTACATTCTGTTTTTTAAAAAATTACACATTGACTATATCACATTAAAATATATGACTTTAGTAGCTTTTGAAATTTAAACTTGCTTTTACAGATCGATTCTATTTTTAAAACTGAGAGCTTGGATGAGAGGCAGATACGTAAACCATGTAGGGTGATTGGCTGGCGTCTTCCGCAGACTGGTGGGCCATCTCCCTTAATATCTTTAATAGACCATCCTTCCTACCTTCTCCTTGGGTGATTTTCAAAAGAATATAGATTTTCTCTTAATTGGCAACACAAAATTTCCCTCTTTCTAGGCTCAAACTATCTGCTTCCCAGCATTTACCTTAAGCTTGCTTATAAGAAATAATATTTATGGAGAACTACCTGAATAGCAGTTAATTTATTCTACTTGACATCCTAGATTTTTATCTCTGGCTATTTGCTTCTTCCTGGATTTCCCCTCCCTTGAAGAATCATTTTTAGAATTGTCGGTTGGTGTTCCAGCTCTGGCCTGCTTTGAAGAATTCTCTAACAAATGGCCCTACATGATCTGGTGCTGTAAGGCTGGCTGTGGTGGAAGGCATCGATTGTCTCCCACCCCTCCCTCCTGTCCCACCCAAACTTCTACTCTAGGGGAAGGAGAGCTCAATCCTTCCAGATGGGGAAAGTGTGTGTGTGTGTGTGTGTGTGTATATATGTGAATGCGTGTGTACATGTGTAGATGTATGTTCTCAGCATCTGGTATGTTGTCCTTTCATCAACACCTGGGGCTTATCTGGTCTCCTTTTCAGCTTTGGTCAGGAAGACTCATAGCCACCCTTGTGGCCCACCTTTGGGTTATAGCATGGCTGTTAAAAGCGTAGACTCTGGAGCCACACCAGCCTGGGTTTGAATTCTACTCCACCAACTGTGACTTAACTGAATATTAGGATAGTAGAAACAATATTAGAGATAATCCAATACTCAGTTGCCTCTCCTGGAGTCCTTTCCTCTTTTCTCCTATTGTGTATATTACCCGAGTGCCTCTCATGTCTTCAAAATATTGGAGGGATTCATGACAAAAGTACTCTGAGCTCAGACCTGAATTCTTGGTGTTCTGCCACTTTCTTGGCAGTGTGTAAACAAAGGATCACAGGATGGATGGGCCCTCTGCATCTGTCATGTTGCTGCTGCATGGACAGCCTAAACCCCTTCCTTGGAGGCCCCAGTCCCAGTCCTCACAGGTTGGCTGTGCCCAGGAGAGAGCATGAGCTCCAGAAGGCTTGGGCTTTGCTTCAGAAGCAGCAGAAACCAAAGAGAAAAATCTTTCTTCTTTTCTGATGTGCCTTGCTCTGGAACAGAAATTTCAGACACTAAATTCTCAGTTTGGGGCTTGCTTGAGAGCCTAGCCTTTACGTTGGCGCTAAACAGATAAAATATTAAGCACCACTGTGCTCCCCAAATCATTAGCAGCTAGTCCACAGGTAATGAATTCAGCCTTAGGCTATTTGGGGCCTGTTGTTTTTATTTCCTACCCATAGCACACACTCTTCAGTAATGAACTCTCCCTGCACAAAATGAGGGACATATACCATGTACCCAGAAGGCTTGGAATGCCTCATTTCTGCCAGAAACGATGGCCCTGAGGGTTCCAAATCCTCCATCAGGAGCAGGGAGGATGAAAAGACAGTCACATAGCTGTCTAGCCTTGCTGACTGGCTGGATGAGAAAACTCTATTTCTTAAATCAAATTACTGATTTGAAACAATTTGGAGTATTTTAAAAGTCTACAAAAATGGATCAAAATTAAATAGCACAACTTTTTCCCTTTCTATAATTATTTTAAATCCCTTCATTAAGTTGACCATTATTTTTACTTTTTACACTAACCCTGGGAGGCTGGTGGCTTTGGCCCCTATCATTTTTGAGCTCCTGTTAGAGAAGCCAAGTCTCAGGAGAAGTTAAGTGGATTTCCAGAGATGTCCGGACAAGTGAATGGAGACAGACTTTGAAAATGGTCTTAGTTGCCTGGTTTGGTACTGAAACTTCCAAGTTCCTAGCAGCCTAACCTTAATAGTCCCATGAGAGAAAGAGTAAATGGGGAAGAGCAATTCACTTTACATGGGCTACCCAAACATTTTTAGCAAAAGGGAGAAGCACATTTCCCATTTAGACAAGGTATCAGCTAGACAGACAAATTGTGCAACCCTAAGTGTATTGCTGAATTAGGAATGGCATAAATTCTATTCACTAAACTATCAAAGAAACTTTGTTTCATGTACATTTGTGATCACGGGTGTTTGTGTGTGTGTGGGGGGGTTATATTACCAGAATTTTACTTATTGCCCTTTGGAATATAAATATCATACAGTTTAAATACAAGGTATTATTTGAAACTTGTTTCTTGGCACTAGCTTCATGAAGTCAGCTACTAGTTATTTCCTGCCTGGCCTTTACAAAGGCTGTATTGGTCTTTTAGTTCAGTGCTCTGAATCACAGTGAGGGACTGTAGTGATTGTGTTTAAGAAATTATCTTCAAATATGCAAAACAGTAAGTTAATGTGGAGTGAACTTGGCTATTTGATCTTTACATCCAGAAGAATACGGCAAAAAAAAAAAAAAAAGAATGAGGAGTCAGGATAGGGAAAGAAAATTATTCTCCTCTAATGTAATATATTGACAAATCCATTTTAGGATGAATATTATTATGGTTAAAGGCTGAGTAAGGGCAATGTAATATGGCAGAACTGTTTAACAAGTCTATGAATGAATTTGTTTTCAGTGATTATCAGGTAGCAGGACTATTTCTATTATGACTGAAAACTCAACCCAAACTTATTCAAGTCAAGAGGAAATTTATTTGCTAGTGTAACTAGCCATTGCAGGCAAATCTGGTTTCAGGCAAGGTTTTATTAGCAGGACACCAGGACCCAGTCTCTCTACCTATGGGCTTAGCTCTGCTGTTATGTGTTAGATTCATTCTTGGGCTTCATGGGGGTTCAAGGAGGTTATAGTAACTATTTTCTCTCATTATGCTCAACTTAGACTACGGAAGTTTCATTAAAAGTTTCATGGCACCTCACCATCTCCGATGCCTTTCCCTGAACCAATAACTGTGGCCAGCGGTTCTGAGTGGTGGATGCCATGTGACATCTACGGAGCTGGGTGTGGAGTCAGTTCTGCCATTACTACTGTGAACCGAGAGGGGAGGAGAACAAATACTCCAAACACAATGGGGAACTGTTAAAGAAGGAGGGTGAATGGATGCCAGAAGGCCAATATCCCATTTCTATTAACATAGAATAGTCATTAACAATAGTAATAAAGGAAAAATACATCGGATTTTTGCAGCCTTGGTGCATTTGCATTTGCTCTCTCTTCTGCCTGGAATACATTTCCCCTACCTCTGTGAAGAAGAGCTTCCTGACATCCTCACTCTGTACGACTTAATATTATTTATTTCCTTTATGTAACTTTTCTCAATTTGAAACTACTGGTTTTATTTACTTTTCTATTCACTGTCTTTCCACTATAATTATGCTCCTTGAAGGCAAGGGGGCCTTGTTTATATTATTCACTTCTGAATTCTTAGCATCTGGAACAGTGCCTGACACACATATACATATAAACGATCAATAAATGTTTGTTGAATAAATGTTTGGGGCACAGAAAGAACAAAGTGTGTTAGAGATAAAACCACCCACTTTGCCAAATAAAGACAACAATGTGATTCATTGCCACTTCAGGCAGGGATTCTGAACTTTTTTTTGTGCAATGGACTCTTCTGGCAGTCTGGTGAAGCCTATGGACCCCTTCTAAGAATATTTTAAAATGCATAAAAAATACACAGGGTTTTCAATCAAAATTAATTATTTAGGAATACATTTATTAAACTAAACATGTAAAAAGTAATATATGTGCTTCTTTATTAATATAGGAAATAACAAAATTTAGTGATGAACCTAATAACTAACATGATTTTTAAGTAATGCTGACAGTAAACAATATTTCAAGATAACTGCAACACCTATAACATGATATGAGATATGTGTGATTTTTACCATATTGGTAACAAAGTCACAGGTATGCTAATACTATTATAGCTTGCTGACTACTATTATAATTAAAGGAAATGCTAAATTTCATTAGAGGTTAGTGAAAATGAAGATGTAATGTTTTCCCCATCTAAGCTGATGGACCCCTGTAGTCTATCTACAGACCTCTTGGGTGGGGGTTGTGGACAAAAAGGTACAAACTCTTAGTTATAAAATAAATAAACTCTGGGCATATAATATATAGCATGATAACTTAGTTAATAATACTGTATTATATACCTGAAAGTTGCTAAGACAGTAGACCTTAAAAATTCTCATCACGAGAAAAAATTTGTAACTATGTGTGGTGATGGATGTTAACTAGACTTATTGTGGTGATCATTTTGCAACACATACAAATCTTTTTTTTTTTTTAAAGATTTTTATTTGTTTATTCGACAGAGATAGAGACAGCCAGTGAGAGAGGGAACACAAGCAGGGGGAGTGGGAGAGGAAGAAGCAGGCTCATAGCAGAGGAGCCTGATGTGGGGCTCGATCCCATAACACCGGGATCACGCCCTGAGCCGAAGGCAGACGCTTAACCGCTGTGCCACCCAGGCGCCCCAACACATACAAATCTTGAATCATTATGTTGTACACCTGAAAGTAATATAATGTTGTATGTCAATTATATCTCAGTTAAAAAAAAAAGAAAGAACCCCTGGACTAAGGGCTTCAGCACTCTGTAAGTATGGCAAAACTGAGAATTAACATTACAGCAATCAACAGTTACACCTAAATCTTGTCCTTAATTGCCTGGTTGTGGCAGTATTCTCTCTCTTTATATATATATATATATATATATATATATATAAAATACATATAAACCTACAGATATATATATACATATACATATATATACATATACACACACACACACATATATATATATTTATCTACCTACCTATCATCTATCTATGAACTATTAGAAAAATATATAGGGGAGCCTGGGTGGCACAGCGGTTAAGCATCTGCCTTCGGCTCAGGGCGTGATCCCGGCGTTATGGGATCGAGCCCCACATCAGGCTCCTCCGCTAGGAGCCTGCTTCTTTCTCTCCCACTCCCCCTGCTTGTGTTCCCTCTCTCACTGGCTGTCTCTGTCTCTATCAAATAAATAAAATCTTTAAAAAAAAAAAAGAAAAAAAAAAGAAAAATATATAAACTATATATTACTCATCCATAGAGGTGATTTAGTTTCCATTTAAATACAATTTTCTTGCCTTCATAGAGAACTGAGTTAAAGGACTCCTTAAGAACTGCTGAGGAAAAAAAAACCCAACCAGGTGACTGTATACTATTGCTGTTACTGTTATGGTTCTGTGATAGGAGAGAACAAAAATTCATAGAATGGATGCTCCCACAGGGATAAACTGTTTAGCTCAGGTCTGTCAAGACCCTTAACATATGCAGGGAAGAATTTAGGACATTAGACAATTCTCTTCTATAACATACTCCCACATCACATTTTCCTTTTGCATGGGATTAAGAATCCATTTCTCATGAGTTTTCCCTTTTCCAGTAAATAATAAAATATAAATCTCAGTGGCTGTGATACAATGCACTTACTTCTCTGACCTTATGTTTTATGTTGCTTTCTTTATTTCTGTCTCTGTAACTTGTACCAAATTCCACAGAGGAAGAGATTCACTCATTTACTTACTGATAGTTTGGAAAGACATAAAGGGGTGAACAGCACAGATTTCATTCTTTCTTCTCACTCTTGATTTAAAAAAATCATCATCCAACAAAGGAAGGGCCCAAAAGAGAAACAAGTACTCAGAAGGTATATAAAAAGCCACCTGTGATGCTCCTCAAATGGGAAAATGAGACTGTGCGAGTGAATGCATCTATTTCAATAAGGGTCTCAAAGAGATATTTAAAGATTTACTTTCTACTCTGACTCCAGGACAAACTGTGATCCTCACACACACTTTTGCTTCATTCTTCTAAGGTATCACTAAGAATTTAGTGACATGGTTATAACTAAAAATTTTAAACACTGTGAAGTATAGTCATTTTTAAAACCTTACAGTTTGAACTTTCAGGTGTTTTCAACAATATCTATTCCAGCAAGGACAGGATATTTACAGGAGACCATATGTGATCTTCCTCTCTAGGGTCCAGATATGTTTCTGAGCCAAACTCTCCCAGAATCCATTACTTTGTGGTAAGCAGGAGAGTGTCTGATTATCTGCAGTCATTCATGCTGACTGGCGGTCAAAATTCTCTCCCCCAAGATTCCCACAAAGCCTGAGGCTCTCTTGCCCATGGTCTACAGCAGCATTTTCCCTCAGGAGAAGGATGAAGGAGCTGAAGTGGGAATAGGTTTCCATCAATCCATAAATAATCACTACGCATTTTAGGAAATAGCCTGAAATGGCAAAATATAGTTTCTGTGATGGTTGTGTTTGTGGTGATGAAAAATTGACATTTCATGACCACCAGAGCAGTACATTTGAAAAAAATGTAATATGAAATATAATGCTAAGTGAAATAAGTAAGTTAGAGAAAGACAAATACCATATGATTTCACTCATATGTGGAATTTAAGAAACAAACAAACAAAATGAACAAAGAAAAAAAGAGAAAATCCCCAAAACAGACTCTCAACTGCAGAGAACAAACTGATGGTTACCAGAGGGGAAATGGGGGGGGGGCGGTGGGTGAAATAGGTGAAGGGGATTAAGAGTACGCTTATCATGATGAGCGCTGAGTAACGCACAGAATTATCAAATCACTACATCGTATACCTGAAACTAATATAACACTGTATATTAATTATATTGGCATTAAAATAAAAAAAACTATATTAAAAAAAGTAATATGAAATAGTATCTGTGTTTTGCAATTATTTGATTCTGAAACATTCTATACAGATTTTTTGCCCTCAATCAGGCAACAATATCAATTCTTGGCTTGATGAGATATCTTTAGCATATTAGTAATTATGAAAAGATAATTCAGCGGGTTGATGCCAAAAATACAGAAACCAGATAAAGGTCTTAAATATTATTTTAGCCATGACTGAATAATCAGATTGAAGCTTTTAAACCCACAGTATTAGAGTTTATTGAACTTAAGCCCTATAATAAATGAACTATCTCTGAACTTAGATATCAATAAAATATTTTTCCATTAAAAATGCATTGAGTAGTTAAAAAGCAGTGGAGAATTTCTCAATGTGATTCAGTTTATGCTGTATGCAAGCAGATTGTTACTAACAACTTCGAAAGTTACCATGGAAAATTAAATGATAGCAGAAATTTATAAATTCTGGTGAGTATAAAAGGGCATAGGAAAAGGAAAGAAGCAGTTTGGATTTAGAAAACAATTTGATCTTAAAGTTCTTAAAACAATTTTTAAATATACACAGTGTCTTGGCTTCTCAGAAACAGTTTCTTGGTACAAACTATTGGAGGGAACTTTGAATCTTGTTTTTTTTTTAATTCTTAATTTTAATTCATAAGTAGTAGAATCTATTTCTAAATGATTGAGAGGTTCAAATCCTCAAAAATTTTCTTTACATTAATATAACATTCTATAAAAATATTGGTTATCTCATGAATTCAATTTATAAACACATTTCAAAGAATCATAGATTGTTGCTGAGTTGTCAACAAGGTAGTCTTAAATTGCTGTAATACCTAACTCCATTTTATAATCACTGCAGAATGTCTCTAAATGAACTAGAAGGGACCCAACACAATGGGACTGAGGGAGAGTTCTTCAGGCATATTAAATACTTGCTCAGCTGTTGACACCATCAGTTAACCTAATATTTGAATGTGCAAGAGTATTCCTTTTGTGGGATTTCAATGTCAAATTCATGGGAACAGATTCTGGGTCACCAGGTGCTATGGCCAGAAAAGAAAATCACTTTCTTTACTTTGTGTCTCTTATGAGTTGTGAGAAACATGTAACAAGGGGCACCTGGGTGGCATAGCAGTTAAGCGTCTGCCTTCAGCTCAGGGCGTGATCCCGGCGTTATGGGATCGAGCCCCACATCAGGCTCCTCCGCTGAGCCTGCTTCTTCCTCTCCCACTCCCCCTGCTTGTGTTCCCTCTCTCACTGGCTGTCTCTATGTCTGTCGAATAAATAAATAAAATCTTAAAAAAAAAACATGTAACAAAAACACCAGCACACAACTAGGAGTTTACTAATCAATTTGCTAATATAGGTAGATGAGGTAGAAGTGTCTAGAACGAAACTGTGGCATCATATATTTTCTCCTATTAATTATTAAACACATAGTTTATAATAGAACACCAATGCATGCATATATAAAATAAGTGAAGTAGTGCTAGTCTGCTAGGTTTCTCCAGAGGAGGTGTTTCTATGTTTTTCACTGTCCTGTCACCTGTGATTGATTAATTGATTAACCTGGAAATACCACTCTTGATTTTCTGCACTTTAATTTTTTAGGGCAGGTCCAGAATACCAAATGCTTTTACTTATTAGCTCATTCCCATTTCTTCCCTCTCCCTGGTTCTAGCAAGAACAGAAAGGAATAGAGTGACTGCATTCATATCAAACACTCCCTGAGTACCTTTTACATGCTTGATTTTATACTTGTTACTCTGAGCGAGAGAAGGATAAAGCATGGTCCTAGTTCTCAAGAGCTTGCAGCCCAGTGAAGGGGATCAATACCTAAACCTGGGGATTAGAAAGACAGAGCCTGGTCATTTCTACTTTTGACAAGCACCAGAGTTGAATGTAGTTTACGTGAAAATTTAATAATCATGACTTCAGGATAAGTTTATAAACTTCATAAGGTTTTTTAAGATTTATTTATTTATTTATTTATTTGAGAGAGAGAGAGAGAGCATGCACACAAGAGGGGGGAAGGGCAGAAGCAGAGAATCTCAAGCAGATTCCACGCTCGTCAGGACTCAATCCCACAACCCTGGGATCATGACCTGAGCCAAAATCAAGAGTCGGATGTTTAACTGACTGTGCTACCCAGGCTCCCCTAAATGTCACAAGTTTTACCAAATAACAAAGTTGCAAATAAGTTACCAATAGCCAAAAACGTAATTTTTCTGGTGTGGGCCACTGGTTCTAAGATAATTTATTTGGTAAGATGCTCAAGAATTCCTTCATTCCCTTTCCATCAAGCAAAATAAACACTTTCAGCTTCAAAATAACTTGATATAATCGCTCCCTCTTATAAGCTTCTAATTCCTCAGTGCATTCAACGAAAAATTTGAAGATTTTTACCAAGAGGAGAATGTTTGGAGCACAGATTTCTATTGGTTTCATTCAATTAGTTCTTAAGAGACAAAGAAGATATCGCACTATGTTGACTAGAAAGCTCAACCAGTAAGGAATTTATTTTTACAACCTAGGGCCTCATGATTATCTCAGAAATCCTAAGGAATACATCACAGCCTCAACAACTTGGACAATGTGCTGTCAAGGATGCTGAGAAAAATTACTGTGGATGCTTGCTCTTAACTAATTTATCCAAATGCTACAAAAGTAGTATAAACTTCATTTGTCACTCATAGCCATAGGTGGGCACTGTTCTAAATACTGAAGTATTTAGGACTATCTTACCCTAGCATCTAGGACCTACATCAGTGGTTCTCAAGCCGGGCTTCATCCCAAACTCAGATCTATCCCACACTCTTAAATCAGTGTCTGAGGCAGGTGGAGAGGTAAGACACCAGCATTTGATTCTAATGTGTGGCCAGGTTGAGACCCATAGTGTTAGGCCACCTGAATGTGATATTGTTTTGTGAGTACCACTGAGTATGCTCAAATTATACAGGGGTGATACTAACACTTTCTTGGTCTTCTTTATGATAGCTTTTCAATGGTGTATTCCTTTACAGTGTTCCTTTCTTTAGCAGAAGGCTTTGTCCCCTTGAATCTGTAGGCAGAGAAGGATAATCCTTCACATTTTGAGATATGGTGAGCATATAAACTGATCTGCAGGAGCCGTGAGGCCGAAGCTCCCTGGCACTGTTGACTACTGGGTCGACAGAGTTTTCTGCCCGCATTTTTATGATTCTGGTTTTGGTGATAAAAGTATGTTCTCCCACAATCTAAGACCTTTCTTTTGGCCAAAACATTGATCAAAGTTTCATCATTCATCAATATTTTTTATATGTTTAATTATGTCTTGCAAAAAAAAGATGTGTTGGCATTCTAACCCCTGGTACCTTAGAATGTGACCTTATTTGGAAGTAGGGTCTTTAGAGAGATTATCAAATTAAAATGAGGTCATTAGGGTGGGCCCTAATCCAATAGGACTGGTATCTTTAGAAAAAGAGGGAGATGTGCACAAAAAGACAGACACACTGAGACTGCCATGTGAAGACTGGAGTTACGTTGCCACAAGTCAACAAATTACCAGAAGCTGGAAGAGAAGCTTGGAACTAATCCTTCCCTAATGCCTTCAGATGCAGAATGGCCTTGCTAGACCAGGACTTCTAGCTTCTAGAACCCTGAGACAATAAATATCTGTTGCTTAAGTCACTCAGTTTGTGGTACTGTGTTAAGACATCACTAGCAAATGAATACAACTTCCCAGATTAGAGTATTTGTAAACAATGTTTTGCATTCTTACAGCTATAGACTTTTTAATTGTTTACAAAGGGCACAACCTATATTATCATATTACTAGCCCTCAGGAAAATGGCATTCTTGAGACTGGATCAATGGGAATTCAAATGACAGAGAATTTGGAGTGAGCGTGAGGCCAAGGAAGCAAGAGAAACAAAGATACACAGGCAAATGTAGACTGTACTCCAGAAATAAAATAATAAAGTTTATTTGGAGCGTACATATAAGTGAAGGGGAGTAATAAGGGCAAACACTGTAGAGTGATGCTACTGTCACATTGACAAGGGCCTTGAATACCAGTCAGAGAAAGTTTTGTGCACAAAATGGTACCTACCAGGTCACCAGATGATGGCTCTTAGGCAAGGGTGTTACATACCAGAAATGTGTTTGAAGAGGTGCCTCTAACAGCGTGTTCTGGAATAGATTAGTCTGGGGGAAAGACTGGAAGCAGAGACTGAGCTAAGAACTGATTGTGATAGCCCAGGGAAGTGGTAGTGGGGACAGAAAGGATGAGGTTCCGAAGCATTACCACAAAGGAAGAGAGATATGCAGAAACCTCAGGCATGTGACAGATGATATGGAAATGTTTTTAGGCCTGTGGGATTATCTTGCTTGTTACGTCACACCTCTGTGTGCCTGGGCATAAAGCTAGCCTGCAGAGGCTCTCCAGTTAGAAAGAGAATCAGGATTCTGACCCACCAGGATCTAAGTGGGAAACCCCCCAGTGGTATTCATAACCTGGGACATTCAGGAAATGTGACAAGAGACATGGCATGTATGACACCAGTCAAGTTAACATGTGTATCATAGGGCATATACACACGAACAAAAGGATCAACAATTTTTCAATTCTACCCAAAGGCATCTGGTGCATTGACCATCTAGTTAAGAGTCACCAGACACATACTTGAAATACAACCTAAGGTATTTCCCTTCTGTACAAAGCAGCCATTTGTTAGTTTCCACACTTGAATCATCTTTTTATCATTTTCTCCCCCAGCCAAAATAAACCCCCAGCAAAGCAAGGCAACTCCCTCCGGAAGCTTAGAAAAGTCATAGGTCTCACGGATGACTGGAGCTTTCCTCACCTACAGTGCGTGACAGCTGCCTAATCTGCTTAGGCTGCTCAGTGCTCACAGGTAAGTTAGATGTGACAGGGCCAACTGATGGATTACAGTATTCAACATCGGGTCACTCTTTCACTTGAAATTCTTTGTGAATATGGACAAGTCTGGAGCCACAAAAGCAGTGTAATCCTTCGCCCTGGGCTCTGCAGGCTGAGCTAGCTCTGTGGCTGCCTGGCTCCCTCCTCCAGGCATTAGACATCACTCACCTGGCTTCTTAGTCCTGTCCTGAGGACATAGTAGCTTTTTGTCTGCTGATAGGAAAGTCCAAGTGTGGGAAGCCCTGTATTAGGGGATGCTGGGGGCTATGAGCTGCTGTTCTGAGGATCTATCATCACTGCGGGAGGACAGCAGCTCCCTCAGCTACCCTGTAAGGCAATCTGGAATCCTAAATGCTCACAGAGCTAAAATCTGCATCTGGTTCATACCTTCCTAACAAATGCATAAGAATAAGACCTTAGCCTATTTCTGTTGCCATTGTCATAACCTAAATCATGCATAGCTGAAGCATTTTTTAAGAAAAGTAATTTGCATAAAGGATCAAGGATTTGATGATAACGAAGAAAATGATGTACACTCCATTGTTTCTCAGGGGTCCATTGGAAGGCAGTCCCAAAGTGGAGTTCAGAAAATGATTGAAAATGTGAGTGTAGTGAGCCAGGCGCACACTTACACTTGTAGCAAACAAGAGATCCTATCTCTGATAGCCTTAGGAGTTGTGAAATTTGCAATATACAACTGCTTTGTGAATGTGCGTGTCAGTGTGTTGGGGGGGGAGAGAGAGAGTCAGAAAGAGAGGGAGGGAAGAATGAGACAGGCAGAGGAAACAGTGGTAACAGATGGAGAGAGATTACTCCTGGCTTTGCAGGTTTTGGTTACAGAAATTTGTGAATCTGCATTTCATCCCTGTCTTTGTATCCCAAAATGTACCCTTATATCCCTCTAGTAACTTCCCCATTTTGTATTTCCGCCAGCTCAAGTAGGTTTCAGTTGTTTACAGTCTAAGGGTCTTAACAAATTCTGGGCGTTTCTTATGGTGGACCAAGCTACTACTCACTAAAATATAATTGCAGTAGTCTAGCAGTCTTTTCCCCATTCTCAGAAAAATGTCAGTTAATGAAGGATCTCCTTGATTTTATGTTTTTCTCTCACAAATTATTTCTCAAACCACTGGCACTTGTGATGCCTTGCCTGGTTGTGAACACTAGCAGACAAAATGAACAAGCCAAGAAATGTTAATAGGAAAACTGAGAAATAGTCCCTCGTGCTTAGTGTACAACTTGTTTCACCAGGCAGACGGCAATAATCATTCTGTATTGTGTATATGTATTTATATACATGTATATTTATATGTGCACAGAAAATGTATTTCTATAAAATAGTCATATTTTCTGCTGGTAAAGCAGATCCTAGCTTTACATGTTAGAATCAAACAGACAAATAGGGGTTTGGCATCTAACCAAGTTTGGGAACCACTGCCTTAGATTAACCTAAATTTCCTGTGTCCTTCATTCTCACCTCCCTAAGGCACTACAGAGTCCTACGGGCTCCAATCTGTCTCTCCCACCACTGTTTTATCCCCTACCAGCCCAATTTTGAGGCTTTCACAATGGGAACAGCCTCCTAACACACACTGGCGCTGCACCTGCATGGGGTATCTGTTGTGTATGGCACAGAGGCCAGAGCCTCGATGCATGTTTAATTGGGAGAGGAGCTGTTCCTCACAATGACCTTGGGGGTGGGAGGCCAGACTGTGAGAGCTATAGTGTGGATTTCTTAGAGGTTTGCTCAACCCTGGGTCAGTCCCTATGGAGAACACATACTCATTAGATTGCTTCTTTGTCTGGCTTAGAGATTCTGGTATTTTTTGTTAGGTTTGTGGATGGGGTGTACAGTGTCTTATTAAATAAAATAAAGCTTTTCACATCAATTAAACATAGAGCTCACTCGTTAGATGTTTTTCATAAAATGTCTATTGAACTTCCCATAAATGGTGTTCTGATAATAAAAGATAATTTTTATGTTTGTGGAATTCAAGACTATGTTGATTTTTTTCTTGCTATTCATATGTTTTAATGAAGAGTTAAATGCTAATTATTGAATCTCTCTTTTCATTAAGATCTCTGTTGCTCATGTAGATAACTGGCAAGTTCAATATTAATGAAGCTTAGTTTTCCATAAATAAGGAAATCTGGCAATTATAACTCTATTTGCTAAAATTTCAAAGGAGCCAGTTTTCCCTTGGGAAGGTCATTTATTTATTCATTCTAATTTGCCATTTAAAATGCTGTTGTTTATTGGATCTTCCTCATAGTTCTTGTGGTTTAGAAAATCACACTGCTCTTAACAGAGTCCCTTTCTTTCATTTGGTATTTTTAGATAGCGTTCAGATAGACAAAATCTTTGTCTTTAAGACTATTTTTCCCCCTAGTTCTCTGCTACATTAATATTTTTGAGAATTTTGCTTTTGTAGAGCTAATAATGTGTTAGGATAAACATGAAATATTTTTATAAAATCTTTCTATTAAATGTTAATTTCCAGACATAAATTTAGTACGTGTTATTTTGCTTAGCAGTTTTGATTGTTCCCCCTTTACCTCCCTACTCTTTTACCTCTAGTTCTTCTGGGCCTTTCTCCTAGTGAACCTGCTCTTCTCCCTAGTGGTTCCCTCATGTCTAAAGCTTCTCTGTGCTAATGGGAGGATAATGGATAAGTATGGAGTGGACAAGCACCATTCATGAAGTCATTTCAAAGTAGTCATGCCTGAATCCAGCCTCAGATATTTGATTCTGTTGGTCGGGATGATACCCAAGATGTGTATTTTTAAAAAACTCCCCAAGTAGTTTTTACACGCTCCCCTGGTTTAGAATCACTGCTCTTGTGGCTCCTTCTGACCTTGGTATAGCCATCCAGTATGTTTTTCTCTTCAATTTCTACAATTACAACTTATAGAACTATTTATACATAGGGCTTATGTAAGTTCTATCTAATGTTTCCTAATTTCAATTCACTTTGTTTTATTTTTATTTAAATTGTGTTAAGTTACCATACAGTGTCAATTCATTTTATACACTGCTTTCATGTTAATTTTCTTAAAAAGTGTTGCTTTATTCTTATTGCAAAGTAATATGTCATAACATTTTCAAAACTCTGAAGTATAATTATGATACATAAAGTGGAAGTTACTTATAATCATATCCCCAGATCTAACCAGATCCAATCAGGAAAACAAACCACTATGGCTATATTAAAATAGAAAGGGGGTGAATGGCTGCCTTAGTCAGTGGAACATGTGACTCTTGATCTCAGGGTTGTGAATTCAAGCCCTACATTGTGTGTAAAAAAATAAAATCTTAAAAAAAATAAAATAGAAGTAATTTAATGCAGGTACTTCATTATAGTAGCAATTGAAGAGGATGAGAAGTTTGTTAAGGCTCAGTGAAGTAACTCAGTGATTAATGATATCAGGAAGCTACTAAGGTCCCAAACTGAGAGAAAAAGGGACAGGCAGTGCTATCATGACTCAGAGGCCAGGGTCACCTAGGGGGAGGTAAGAGATGCCATGGAAGTGATCCAGCTGTTGTAGGAGAAGTTTAAGAAAAAGAAAGAGGGGGAAAAAATTCTGGCTTTCTTTTACACCCATTCTCCAATTTTACATGCCAAATCCAGTCTGTGGGATTAGCCCCACCATGATACAGAGCAGGGAAAATGGCAACCACATTAATAATTGGTCTTTGGCTTTGTGTTAATGCCCATGTAAAGCCAAATTCCTAGATCCCCCAAAGTATGACATTTTCCAAACTTTATAATCTTCTCTCCTCTTCTTAAATATGCACCAAGTTTTGTTCATGGCATCCTCTCTCACAAAAAGGTCTCCCTGACCCTGCCTCAATTACCCTATACTTTCTTTTAGATCCATTTAAAGTCTTATCTCCCACATGAAATCTCTTCTAATCACCAGAGCTCTTTGTGAATATTTCTTTCACAGAACTATTATTATTGCTAGTCTCACTCATTTGGCATACTGTAAAATCTATTTTTACCATATTATATGAGCTTTTAGGTGTTTGGCCTATTTCTACAACTAGATTTTAATGCTCTTTAAGGCAAAGAATGTCCATATAGCTTTTTGCATTCCCAGAACATAATTCAATGTTTATAACATGGTGGATATTCAGTATATTTACATTGTGGTTGACGTTCTTGTTCTGACTGAAACTGTGATCAGAAGAATTTTTGGAACTTATTCCTTTTCAAGTATACAGAGACAGTCATTATGTCTTTCAATAAAATTCTAATGTACAAATAGTCAGATGGAAATTATAAACTTAAATAAATTCAGAGTGTTATATTAATCACAGATGAAGTCAATCTAATTAAAGCTATGACCCAGCCCCACCTAAACTGACTGTAGGAGAAGTCAAAACTATTAATACTTTACTTTACTGTAACCACCATAAAACTACCATACAGAGAAAAGAGAAATAAACAATATAAAATAGTATGATATTTGGTCTCCAAAAATTTTTTTTACATAATGTTCAGAAGGCAACAAGGAGGAAGGGGGTGGGGGGAAGAAAGTGTGAACTAAAGTCAAGAGAAAACACAGCAAACAGAAGCAGACACAGAGATGACTCTGTTGTAAGAATTAGTCAACAAATACTTTAAAATATTTTGAATGTGTTAAAGAATTTATAAGGAATACAGACATTAAGGATGATAGGTGGGGTAAACTAGGAAAGAAATGAAAACTATTAAAAAAGAACCAAGTGGAAATTCTTCAGCTGAAAAATTCAATGTATGTATGTGTATATACATACACATATATGTATATAAAATAAAGAAATTCATTGAGTATGCTAATAGAAATTTGGGTATTACTTAAGAAAGAATTAGTAAACTTAAGATAGGTCAAAAGAAATTTTTCAAGCTGAAACAAAGTAATATTTTTAAAAAGAACTGACTGCCAATAACCTGTGAGAAAATATCAAGAGGTCTAACATACATATAATTGGAGTCCCAAAAGGTGAGGAAAGAATGAGACAGAAATATATTTAAATAAGTACTTGCTGAAATTTTTCCAAATAACAAAATACCATAGACTGGGTGACTTAAGCAACAGAAATATATTTCCCACAGTTTTGGAGGCTGGGAAGTCCAAAATCAAGGTTCTGACCAATTAAGTCCTGGTAATTAAGTCCTGGCTTGTAAGCAGCTGCATTCTCACTTTATCCTCACATGGTCTTTCCTTGGTGCTTGCACTCAGACAGAGAGAGAGATCTCTTTCTTCCTCTTCTTATAGGGACACCAGTCCTATTTGATGAGGACTCCATCCTTATGACCTCATTTAACCTGAATTACCTCTTAAAGACCCTATCTCCAAATAATATCACATTGGGTGTTAGCATTTCAACATATGAACTTTGAGAGGCACAATTCAATTCATAGCAGGTCAATTGATCCAATGGCATACTCAAACAATAAAAAAGAAAGACTTACTGATTTTCACAGACATTATGAGTGAAAGAAGCCACATATTAAGGAATATACACATTTGATTCCATTTAGATGGCAACAGGAATCAAAGATTGTTTGACTGTGAGTGTTGGGAGTCGGGTGGGGTGGTTAACTGGGAAGGAGCCACAAGGGAAACTTCTGGGGTAATGGTAATGCTATGTCTGGACTGAGGTGCATATATTTGTCAAAATATGTTGACTGTACACTTAAGATCTGTGTATTTTATTGCATGTAAGTTCTATCTTAAAGAAAAGGTAACTAAAAACCAATAACTATGTTGGGTTATACCTTAACAAAGAAAGGCAATCTTCCCTGGTGATTTTGATGTACTCCTAGGTTAGAGAGCACCATCTGTAGAGATTTTTCCATTTCAAATGCTTTTATAAATAATAAAGGAGTTAGGGGATTTCAGATCAGGGCATATTTAATATGTGCCTTCATATAACAGATTCTCCAATTCACAGATGTAAATGAGAAGAAAGGACTTGTTCTAGGTCACATGACTAACCAATTAATTATGGGATGGGAACCATATTTCTAGCTTCCAAGTTTAGACTATTTCGTATTAAAGAAAAAAACATAGTACAGCACACCAAGTAGGTATAAAGGGGTTCAGGGTCCTAGAACTTGCTGTCTCTCAGGATATGATCCTAAATGACAACGGAGTTGTGAGAAGCAATTCAGGACCAGGCAGATTTTCTGTGGTGCTAAAAAAGGCATGCACTGACCACACAGAGGCAAGGAATGTGATCTCAGCAGAAAGCGTCTCCAACCTTCAGCACCCCTCTCAGTCCTGTAATTCTACCCAGGCATTTCTCTGAGACTCTCAAGTCTTTCCTTCTAGGGAAGGGCTTTTTCAAGCTTAACCTCTGAAGCACCAGGTCCACCATTAGCATTTTCCTTTCTAAGGCATTCTCACTGGATGTTTCACAGCACATCTTTGAATGCTTTGGGGGCAGGGAGCAGGGCTCACACATCTAACACAATAGTGGGGGCTGAATGTTTGTGGCATCACCATAGGTATTCAACATCAGAGAAGAATCCATCCTCATTTCCATCAGTGGCAGCTTGCACTGTTACACAAGCACTTTGACGCAGCTCCATGAACTGCAGAATTAAATCTTCAACCACAAAAGAAAGAAGCTGATTTCTCATGGCCCTTTTGTAACTTCAGGAAGGTTTTGGGAAGTCTCTAAATTAAATTTAACTGTTGAGCACAGGCTGAACTTAAAACCCTCATCTGTTTTAAGTCATTCCCTCCCTCCCATACGCTGTACACTCACACAGGGTCTGAATCCTAAGTGCTGTGGCTGAAGACATATGCTCTGTGTGAAAGGCCAAGGAACCCGAGGGGCTGAAATTACTTTACTGCCTGCATCACCACATTCCTTTTCTTTGAATTCACTCTGATGAAAACCACTGAGTAGATGTAGAATGTCCTACACAGAGCAGTGGAGTCCCATCAGGCCACAAAGGTGGGCGGAAAGAGCACAGTCCCACAAGGAATGTTTGGCATTATTATTCAGGAAGGAAAACAGGAAGATGGTAAGAAAAACATATTTCTCAAAAACAATATGCTAAAAATCTACTTCAAATTGAGGGTGTAATTGGCATCTACCTTGAAGCCAAACAAACCCCATGGTAATTAATTTTTTAAATTTGTGCTCTGGCATTGACTGCACCAATTATCTCAACGGTGCTCACTGAATCTCCCTGAACACAAGGGAAATACATTTGTTAAACAGAATAATTGTTGTAACAACCCATTGATATTTGGGGGGATGTCTGAAATAAGGAGAGTTCATTTCATGCTCATATCACAGTCCAATGAGGGTAAGAAGGGAAAGAGGTAGTATATACAGGAGGTTTAGGGGCTAGGTCTAGCAGTTACCTTACATCGTATCTGCTTACATTCTATTGGCCATAACACAGTCATATGGCTTCAACCAACTTTAGAGGAGGCTGGAAATGTGGTTTAGTTTTAGGCCTAGAAGAAAAAAGGAAAGAGGTTTCATGAATATATAGCACTGTTTCCATCATATTATACAACAGGTAGGTGGAAATAATATAAATAATATCCTTACTAAGATACTTAAACATCTACTGACAAGTAGGAAAGAGTATGTTTCATTCTAATCCTCTCAGGTGGTAGTCGTGTGGATTATGAGGTATTAATTGCAGACAGTGGCCCAGTCACTCTTATTCCACCCCTTCATGACCAGTGCCTGTTCCCAAGCCAACAATTTGACAACTGGCATTGATTATATAACGGTTGCACAAAACAGACTTTTGCTGCAGTACTAAAATCATACATATTCTGAGAGCTATGCAAAGATCAGGAGACAGGACAAAGGACTCCAAAACAGGATTTCTAAACTATTTCTAAACTATTGTATTTTTCCACTTTCTAATATTATACCACTAAGCAGAGTTATTAGTCAATTCATACCACTGTAACTAAGAAAGAAGATAGCAAAGATCGGTAAGAAAATAATGCTTTCAAATTTCTGTTTCACTAGTTAATTAGTAGCAATTCTAAACTAAGTCAGAAGCACATGTTAGGAATGAGGACCTCAATAGGTGCAGGTGGTAGGAGACAGAGAGAAAAGTAGGTCCAGATCTGGAACTCTGGGCAGGGAAGGAGGACATGACCTGGAGCCCTTGGCAGCATGGAAGGAGCCTGAGGGGTCAGGGGGTCTCTTAGAAAGTTGGAAGTAGGGAGAAAGTTCTAGAAGCGGAGTTGTTAGGTGCTATTTTAGGTGTCTTGAAGCAGGTACCATAGACATTTCCAGTTTGACCGACCTCCCTTGATCTCAATGCAATGTCTGGGTTAAGGACTAATGAATTCCTTATACTCATCCCTCAACTGGATTCTCATGGCTGATAAGGAATCCAAAATATACAGGCACTGTTTTATGCCATGCTTTAGTCAAACCATCTTGAAGTTTCCTTGGAAGTTCTTTATCAAACACCTGACATAGAGTTGCAGGATCATAGTAGTTAACTGGTGATAACTAGAAATCTGGGCTATCATCATTTCCTGCCAGAACTGTCACTCCCAGGAAAGTCACAATTTCATTTCCTAATGAGATGTAGCATTCTGTTCCAGAGATAAATGTATTTTTAGTTCTCACTGCTCTGTATGTTGTACTATGGCACAGACTGAATAATTGTGAAGGGTCCTGGGCTGCACATTCCCATGTGGTTAATTGCAACAGCACATGTGGCAGAAGTCCTTACTGAATATGTAATCTGATGCCACTAATGTGATGGTGTCAGGTGCATAAAATGTTCCAGATAGTTGGATATTTTTTTCCTGAGAAATAAATTACTTCATTGTGAGTTTGGAAACTTGTCCAGTAGTTTTTGAGAGCAGGGAAAAGTTCTCTCTTTGCCATTAAAGCCCTTAGGGATTTCTTGCAAATAAAAGCCCCTCTAGGGGCACCTGGCTGGCTCTGTGGGTAGAGCATGCAACTCTTGATCTTGGTTATGAGTTCGAATCCCATATTGGGGATACAGTTTACTTTAAAAAATGAATGAAATTGAAAACAGAGAAAATCAATAAAGGCCCCTCTCATACGGGCCTGTATGAGAGAGTGCTCCACTGCACCCATGTCATGTGCTCTACACTTTGTATAGGCAGGAAGAAGAAAAGCATAGAAGGAAAGATGTCTAGAAACCCCACACGGGGTGATGAGGATAAAACTGTGATTGAGAAAAGGGAGCAAGAGGAGAGAAAAGGCTAGTAGGCCTTAAGAGCAGGGAGGAGAAAGTAACATAGAGAAAGACACTTTGAGAGAAAGGGCTAAGGGCATTTCATTCATTTGAAATGAATGTAAGAAATGTAAAAATCACTCCACAAATATGAAGTCCCAAGTCAGAAAAGGGATTCCTTATCAGATGCCATTCATGAGACCAATAAACAGATACCATAATTACTGGTGGGCAAGGCTCACAGCCTTCCTCAGTCTCAGTTTCCTCATATGCAAGATGGGGACACTAATAGTATCTATCTAAGAGAGTTATTGTGAGATTTCTAAGAGATATATGTAAAGTACTTAGCACAGAGCCCATCATGGAGGGAGAGCTCAATCCAGTTTAGTAATAATGATGATGATGATGATGATGGAGATGATGGAAGACACTGAAGAAGATGCCAAAAGAATCAAGCCAATGAATTCTACTTCAAACCAGTAAAATGCATTTAAATGAAGCATGAGTTAATCAGATTTAAAAATTCCTGGGACATTTCCAGCCTAGAAAAAAGCTATATGGTAGCTACAGTTTATTTGCAGATTTTTCACCTCCTTTTCAGTCCCAAGATCCCAAAAACATGGACAAAGAATGAAGTAAAAGGAGAAATACCAGCACCTTCAAGTCTGGGATATAGTTACATTGTTGGTGTTGTAAGGAACATCAAGAAATCATCTTTTGTGGAGAATTTCATTTAAACATCCAAGACAGATGAGTGTCTATGTTGTTCTTAAGGACTTCTAAAGGTGTGTCTTTTTTTAATAGTTGGGTTCAGGGTCTAATTATCTAGATGTTTAACTTAAACACCATTTAAATCTGGTTCTGATCTCTCTGGCAATGTACAACAGCTGGATTTCTAGAAAATAATCCATGACCCATAGGGTTAGAAGATAGGAATAACATCCATACTATAACCTAGCTGTGCTAAACCAGGCTTAGCACAGATTCCTAAGGTGAGCTCAAGGTCGGGTGTCATCTGCCTTCAATCAGGGATGTTTGTGGGGGAAATGAGAAGTGTGTCATGCCACGATGGAGTCCAGATGTCTGAAGAACCTCCAAGGAAGAGAATCAAGAGGCAATAATGCAAAGCAGGTGGAGTTCAAGGTGACTCATGTGGGCAGCTCTGGATTGGTCCGTGTTGACATCAAAATAGCCAGAAAAGAGTTGAAGCCCCACAGTGGAAGTTCAGTCTGGACAGTCCCTTTGGGACTCTTTTTAGGAACACTCTTTGATCATGGTGGAGCTGAACATGAATTCAGCTATGAGGGGCCTACTGTTGCTTCCATGAACTCCTCAGAGCTCTCTTTTGCAGGTCTCTGTCACCTCTGTGGACCTCCACTAGATCCTCCCTGGGGTCTCCGCCCACCTCTAAAAAATGAGAACAAACCTCAGCCCTGGGCTATAATTAGTCTGACTCATGTTGCATGCAGCCCAAGGATGTCTCTTCAGGAGTTGCATGCCAAATGTCCTGATAATCTACCAGGTAATCTTCCCCCCTAAACAAACAAATAAAACAAGAGCACACTTTCCCTGACACATGTGCATCATGTGTTCCAACATATGGATCTTCTCTAATTACTTGAATCTCTCATTCTTTATGTTTTAGTTGTATAGTTTTCTGGGGGTCCTTAAGCATCTGGCTAGGGAAACAAAGGCCACATATCTTTTATTTTTATTTCTCTTTATTACGGTATTTCTAAATACCATACTGTACTAACACCATAAGTGAATGGCAAATGCATGTTGAGCCCATGAATGAAGAAGGCATTAAAAAAAAAACTTCCACCTTTTTGCTTACACTGATTTTTGTTTCAGATCCTAGATCAGGGGCTTTAATTCACCAATATACTTTCACACAGCTGGATGCAATACCCTTGGTTTCCTGGTACCATTGGCTGGCTAAGTTGTCCCCTAAAGGCCAAAAAACACAAAACAAAGAAGCATTGGAAAAAGGGGGAAGGAGGTGTGAAAAGTGGACAGGAAGAGGTGTTTAAGGGAAATGGTGTACATTAGCAGATGTCACAGAGATTTATTCCTTTTTCTATGGGGATTTACTTGAGTAACCAAACTCTCCTTTCAGGATTTTTTCCAAAAAGTGCCTGGAGCATTTATCATTTGCTATGGGGACTGCTTAATTGGCCAAACTTTCCTTCTTCTGAGATTTAGATTCAGATTTTAGACTTGAAATATTAAGAGAAACAACACCTTGACATTGCACAGAGAGTAAGTGTATAAAGCTTAGGGTGGAGGAGGGAGTTGTCAAAATAATTTGTCTAGATACCTTTCTCAAAAGCATTGTTTTTCCCACTTCTTATCCCTGGAGCAACCACATCAAGGATGTGTGAGGATTGAAGGCCTCAGACCCTCTGTGTGGTGGGGAAATGCAAAAGATCTGAGCTCTTGGCTTGTGTTTTAGGCCACATTTTGGGACCAATGCCCAGACAACAGGTCCTGTAGTGTTCCTAAGGGACTATCCTCAGTGTTAAGGCTCTGAGAGTTGCCAACCAGCAGGGAAGCCCTTGTGTGAGCTATACTCTTAGGAGACAATAAATTCTCTCTGATTAATTCCACTCCTTTCCCAGTCAGAGATGTAAATTTTCCTCAAAAATATTTTTGAAGATGGAGAGTGCTTTGAAGAGTTTAAAAGAGGGAAGTCATTAAAAAATTGTTTTGCTAGGTATCTATTTACTCTACAAATAAGTATGCAATAAAGGTGATTTTATGACACTTTTGTTTGGATACCATCCATAAAAATATAGGATAGTAATTACCATAACCTTAAAATAGAGCAAAATCAAGGGACACAAAGGAGGTTATTAGGAAATGTAGCAAAAGACAAGTTTGTGAGTTAGTGAACAAGAGTTTATAGAGATTTCACAGGGAATAAAAGAAATCTGAATTCTATTCTCTGATTAAAAAAATACATTCATTTTAGTGAGGGTACTGGTAGCTACTGTAGCAGAAGAACTCCACAACTTCACTGGCTTTCATAAAAAACACTTTTTTGCTCATGTAATAGTCCAATAACATGGATATTAGTGGTTAACAGAGCAGAGGGTAGAAGGCACAGTTGTTATTCAGTGACCCAGGCTCAGCGGCTCTGTCATCTTCAACATGTGCCTTTCAGGGATATCCTGGATACCAACACAAGCCAATGGATGGGGAAAGAGAAATCATAGAATGACTATGTGCTTCTGACACATAACACTTCTGCTCAGATTCCACTGATGAGAGCTCATCACAGGGCCCCACCCAAATGGGTGTAGGGCTGAGAATGTAGTCCCTGGCCAAGCAGCCATCTCCTTGCCAAAACTGTCTACTCTAAAAGGGGGAGCCTGAACCCACTGGGAGACAGGCAACTGTTCCATGAGAAGAATTAGGAAATGTGGTGAAATGGAAGAAGCAACGAAGTCAAGTTTATAAAGCCGCTTTAGAGTTCTGGTTGTGCCATATTGTCCCAACCCCACCACTGGGTGATTTAGTCTCTTTGGCTAACAGTTTCCTCATCTACAAAGTCAAGATCACAATAACAGCTCTCAGTGAGGCCTAAATATAACACTAAGTGTGTGATGGTCTTCGTAAACAAGAAAGGGCTACCTGCTGCTCCTGCAGCTGTGGATAAGCAGAGCTGATTTTTAAAAATTAGATTTATTATGTATTTTTGAAGGCTTACTACTCAAGCCACTGACTAATTCATGACTGAAGAAAAATATGTTCCTGCAGTTTATATGATATTTAATTATTACATGAGAAAAGACAGTGCATTTTAAAAAGTACAATTTGGAAATTAGGGGTTGGGGTAATGGAAAGAAAGTCTGGTGTCTAATTGCAGCTCTGACACTGGCCAGCCGACTGACTGCAAGCTGGCCACTTCATCTGTCTGGGCTCGAATTTCCTGAGACGCAAAAAGAGAGTGGTTAGCTAAACGGTCCTTTCCCAATCATGAATGAGATATTCTGAAGAGGAAACTCATCTAAATGACTCATTCACATGATCAGATTACAATCATGAGGAGGTCAGTGGAGAAAAAACAACCAACTTATATAAATTTAGGGGTGGTATTTTTACAATTTGAGGGAAAAAAACAATTCATTTTTTAACCTCTTAACGGAATGACTTAATTACTATATTTATACAGGTCAAGTGTTTCAAAACTTTGTTGTAAAATTTGCCCCCAAATTCTCTTTCTGGTCTTGCTTTTACATTTTCTTCTTGAGCTAACATGAGGGCAAGAAATGTGTAAAATACAGATATGACTGCACAGACATGATTTCAATGGCACAAGAGCATAAAACTTTGACTAAAAAACTCCCCTTTCGTAAGTTAGATATAATGATTTTGAAAGAAAGATTTAGACCAGACAGACATCTTATGTGATTGAACTGATCTCCATGTTAAGAAAAGAACATTCACACATGTTTAATTTCTTCTCTAGACGCTGATGCAAAGCCTTCAGTTCAGAGATTAAGTAACACCCAAGACAGCACCATGATCCCAGTAGACACTGAACAGTTGATGATGATACTGAAATACATCAGCAATTAACAACTACTAGTGACACTTTATTTTAGCTCTTGCTTTTCTAAACTATTAATCATGGCCATCTAATTACTTAAGACATTTTATTCATTATACATATAATCATTCTTATTAAACTAGCAGTATAGCCTTGGCTTAGTCTCATAGCCTCTCCAACCTTCAGTTTCCTGATCTGTAGAATGGGGACATTTTTTTTTTCCCTTTGGAGTTACTGTACAACTGTATGAATTAGAAAGAGTGTATGTAAAATGCCTGGTACAGGGTATGGTACATGGAAGAGGATCATTAATGGCAACTATTAACTGCTTTTATTATATAATCAATGATCACCTACCTTGCACTCTCTGTACTTTGCTAAGTAATAAAAATTAAAAGAGAGGTAAGAACTTGTCCTTATTTGGAAGGATGTATAGACTAGATGGAGAGACACGAAAGGTTAATAAACATATAAGCAGGCATTTTCCAAGTGCCAAACCACTGTTAGTAAGGATGCCCTTGTTATAGAGATGGCCAGTGAGACTGGCAGGTATTTCATAATGTAGACATCATATCTAAGTAACAGCCATTACCCAAATTTGTATTTCTGGATGTTCTTTTTATTTGCAAAAGGTTTATTGGTGCTTTGTAATATGTACTATGGTAACAATGGGGGAACCAGTCAATTTTCTTCCATTTCACAGAGTGAGAACTGAGATGAAAAAAAAATCCAACATTTTTGTAAGGTCAGCATGAGGGGCTTTGCAGATGAAGGATCGGAAGTCAGATGTGTTGATACCTATGCTTGTATTCATCTCTTTATGTCCCACTGGAGTTCAGAGGAGTAAGAGTCATTTAAGAACTAAGTCTTACTTTTCTGTCTCTTAAAATTCATTACATTTATTCTAAAAACACTGAAGGTTCAAATGAACATTGGAAACTGCCTGCACCTTTCATCTCCTTGAAATCATGCCAGAGAAAGCCTCCAGCATGCTCAATTCTAGTTTACATTTTATAAAGTTTCTTCCTCCCTGGATGATGATAGTGAGAATCATCACTTGTTAACACATAGATGATTCCAAAAATTTCTGCACTTCAAAGTGAATCCTTTATTCACCTGAGTGTTTAACTGTGTCAATGTGCTCTCATTATCAGATTTAATTGAATAATTCAACAAGGAAACGTGCCCAGTGCACATATTATACAGATGTGTTTGCCAAAGTTATCTTGGCTTGTGGGAGAGAACAAGCCTCTGATGCCCTGAGTTATTTAGAAAGGCCATCACAGATGTCAACATATGATGGAGGAGATAGATACCCATGGCAATACGTGAATATCAAAATCATCCCTATTTTCCCATCACATTGATGGGATGCTGTCCTCATACTGGAGTTATATGAGTGAACAGCTGGTCATGAGGAAGTTGTACTTATCCTCCCACTGGATGGTATGTTATTCTTTTTTTTATAATAATATTTTTTATTATATTATGTTATTCACCATACAGTACATCCCCAGTTTTTGATGTAAAGTTCCATGATTCACTACTTGCATATAATACCCAGTGCACCATGCAATATGCACCCTCCTTAATACCCATCACCAGCCTATCCCATTCCCCCACCCCCCTCCCCTCTGAAGCCCTGTTTGTTTCCCAGAGTCCATAGTCTCTCATGGTTCATTCCCCCTTCTGTTCACCCCCCCTTCTTCTTCCCTTTCTTCTCCTACCAATCTTCCTACTTCTTATGTTCCATAAATGAGTGAAACCATATGATAATTGTCTTTCTCTGCTTGACTTATTTTGCTTAACATTATCTCCTCCAGTCCCATCCATGTTGCAGCAAATGTTGAGAAATCGTTCTTTTTGATGGGTAATATTCCATTGTATATATGGACCACATCTTCTTAATCCAGTCATCTGTTGAAGGGCATCTCAGCTCCTTCCATGATTTAGCTATTGTGGACAATGCTGCTATGAACACTGGGGGTGGATATGAGGCCCTTCTCTTCACTACGTCTGTATCTTTGGGGTAAATACCCAGTAGTGCAATTGCTGGATCATAAGGTAGCTCAATTTTTAACTTTATTCTTGGTCAACATAAAGCCTGTCAAGAGGGGCTGTACACTAACATGTACACTAAGTGTTGCATGTGTAAAGACCTTCGTAGGTTCCTAACTTGCTAGCAGAAACCAAATGAAACATTTTTGACCTAACGGGAAGATGCAGATATATTTCCACTACATTTACCTAAGTGTGGTTGTAAAAACTATACAGTACAAACTTTTTTCCTTTCCTAATTCATATGGAGACTTGATTAAACTGGATAATCAGATATATAAGTTGAATTAAACCTACTATGTACCACATAAAATATAGAACATGCAAAAATAATTTACTATGTCTATTGTATTGGTCAGCTTTTTACTGCAATAATGCTATATAACAAACAACACCCCAAATTTCAGTTGACTTACAACAACAAACATTGGTTCTTTGCTCATAGGTCTGTGGATAGGGTATGACTCAGTTGGACTTGGTTGGGTGGGGTTTGGCTGGGCTTGGTACCAGGATATGGACTGGATTCTATTCCATATGTCTCCTCATTCTGAAACTCTGAAGAAACTGGCTCCCTGGGACAATACGTTTTCATGGTGGATGGCAAGAATACAAGAGGGCAAACCAAATCACACATACACATTAGAAGTCTGGTTGAATGCAGTTCCCATTACGTCCTCTTACATTTTATTGGCCAAAACAAGCCACCTGGCCAAACTCCAAGCTAGTGACATTGGGAAGTGTCTCTACTAAAAATACATCTGGGCTGAGGAGGGAAGAAAGAATGGTGAAGAAATAATATAATTTACCACAGCTGGTTACTGTAAGCTGCTGAATGAAGTTTAGGCCAACTGAACCACAAGGAAATTCAACCAATCAGAATCAATTGTGTATTTTTAAAAATATTAAGTAAAATAATTTTTAATTCCCTTTAAATCATTATGGCATGTGATTTTCCTTCCATTAAATCAACACGGTGATTCAGGGCTTTGGAGACAGAATATATGCATTCTAGAACAATAAAGTGACTGCTCAGCCTCAAATTAGGCTTTTTTGAGTCTCTCATAAGACAATAATTTTAAAGGTCGGACTTTTGTGGAAAACAGATTTCTAAATTCCAAAATCCTCTTTCACATATCAAAAAGAGAGCTTGGAAATCTGAATGTCAATTTTTATTATAAGATATAGGCAGATAGAGCTTATGATAAAACAAAAAGGAAGTTCTTAACTGCATTGGAGGTCTTAGAGATGGGAGATCGAAGAAGGGCAAACCATCATACAGGTAGGGCCTGGCAACCCCTCCTGGATGAGGGTCAGAGTTAGTATTTTTAGGTAGGTGGGGAAATTTTGAAAATAGTGAAGTTTGTCTCTGGGTGTACAATAGTATTATTTCTTTTTTTTTTTTTTAAGATTTTATTTATTTATGTGACAGAGAGACAGCCAGCGAGAGAGGGAACACAGCAGGGGAGTGGGAGAGGAAGAAGCAGGCTCCCAGCGGAGGAGCCCGATGTGGGACTCGATCCCGGAATGCCGGGATCACTCCCTGAGCCGAAGGCAGCCGCTTAACGACTGCGCTACCCAGGCGCCCAACAGTATTATTTCAAGTCTTTTTTGAGAAGCCTCATGTTCAGCCTAATCCTAGAGCAACTTGTTCCAGGAAACAGGTCAGTGTATCAGTCAAGGTTTTCCAGAGAACCAGTAAGACGTGTGTGTGTGTGTGTGTGTGTGTGTGTGTGTGTGTGTAAAGAGATTTATTGCAAGGAATTGGCTTCTGTGATTTTGGGGACTGACAAGTTCAACTGAAAGGCAGACTGGAATGCTTAATATTTTTCAGGTAGGAGCTGATGCTGCAGTCTTCAGGCAAAATTTCTTCTTCCTCAATGTTGTTTTTAAGGCCTTTCAATTTATTGGATGAAGCCCATCCACATTATTGAAGATAATTTCCTTTACTTAAAGTCAACAGATTGTAGATGTGGTTAAAATACCTTTACCATAACACCAAGAATAGTGTTTGAATAACTGGGTCCAAATACTTAGCCAAGCTGACACATAAAACTAACCATCACAGCAATAGCTGAGGGAAATCTCTGATGTCTCAGCAAGAATTCCTAGCACTCCTGCTTTCACATGGTCTGTATTTGGTATATAAGGAATCCAGAAATTCCCAACTACACTGTTCTAAGAGATAAAAGATGAAGGCATAATGTCCCATTTAAATTCTCTGAGCATCATTTCTAAGGCTTCATTTACTCATCTTTTTTAGGACTAGTGTGGATAATAGGAGGAGAGAGCCTTGAGTTTCCCTAGATGTTTAAATGTGTGGTCAAGACCACATTAATTCCATCTCTAAACTAGCAGGCTTCTGCAGGATCAGGCTGTGAGAGATGAGTTTTGTTGGTTGATGAATCTATTTTTTTATGTAGCACTTAGAATAGAAATGTCCATTTCGGATTTTTCTGTTTAAGAATAGTTTGGCAGGGGCGCCTGGGTGGCACAGCAGTTAAGCGTCTGCCTTCGGCTCAGGGCATGATCCCGGCGTTATGGGATCGAGCCCCACATCAGGCTCTTCCGTTATGAGCCTGCTTCTTCCTCTCCCACTCCCCCTGCTTGTGTTCCCTCTCTCACTGTCTGGCTCTATCTCTGTCGAATAAATAAATAAAATCTTTAAAAAAAAAAAAAAGAATAGTTTGGCAATCATATGCTTTAATATAGAGTATTTTTTTTGTGCTTGGACTTTATAGTCAATGAGATGCAATTAATAAGGAATGCTGTCTATAATTTTATTTATTAGCACTGATAAGTGCAGATACCATAATTACATAAGTTTTGTATCTGATACATATTGAAGCAATAGCACCATTTGATATTAGCATGGATTATATTTAATTATGATCACACAAGTTTGTGAGTATAATTTAAAAATAAATGGGGACTATTTCCAACAGGACTCACTGATGGAACTGTCATCAGTATTTTTTTAATGTGAAAATGTACATATATACATACAGAATTGATGAAAATAGGCTTCTAAAGGATGAAAATGAACATTTCAAGTTAATTTTTAAAAAGTGAACTATTAATAAAATATAACAGCCCTGGACATTTTTTGCTCAATAAAAAAATTTTCAAATATAAAGCAAAAATTAGTAGAACTAAGTAGACTGGACCTTATCAAAATGAAAAAAAATTGTCTTTTAAAGGACAGTATCAAGAAAGTAAAAAGACAACTTACAGAATGGGAGAAAATATTTGTAAATCATATACCTGGTAAGGGATTGGTATTTAGAATGTACAAATTACTTCCAAAAACTCAACAGTAAAAAGACAAATCACTTAGAATTAGGCAAACATTTAAATAGCCATTTCCCCAAAGATACACAAATGGTCAACAAGCACTAAAAAGATGATCAATATTATTAGTCATGAGGGGAATATAAATTAAAACTACAATGAGATACCACTTCATACCACTAGAATGGCTACAATAAAGAAGACAGAAAATAACAAGTCTTGGTGAAGATGTAGAGAAATTAGAACGCTCATTTATTGATGATGGGAATGTGAAAGGGTACAGTCACTTTGGAAAAGTCTGGCATTTACTCAAATGTTACACGTACAGCTACCACGTGACCCAGCAATTCCCCTCCTACATATATACCCAAGAGAAATGTAAACAAAAACATGTACACAAAGATTCATAAAAGCTTATTCATTACAGCTAAAAAGTAGAAACAACACAAGTGTCTATCAACTGATGAATGTAGCGTATTCATACAATGAAATATTATCTGGCAATAAAAAGAATGAAGTGCAGATAGATGTTACAACATAGATGGTCCTTGGAAACATTATGCTAAGTGAAAGAAGCCAGACACAAAAGTCCAAATACAGCGGCTCCTGGGTGGCTCAGTCAGTCGAGTGTCCAACTCTTGATTTCAGCTCAGGTCATGACCTCAGGGTCCTAGGATCAAGCCCCCAGTCGGGCTCTGTGCTCAGTGCAGAGTTTGCTTGTCTCTCTTCCTCTGCCCCTCCCCCTGCCTGCTCTCTCTCTCTCTCTCAAATAATCTTTTTAAAAAAAGCCCTGAAAAAAATACTGTATTCTCCATTTATAGGAACAGTGTAGATCAGTGCATTATCAGGGTCTGGTAAGACGGAAGGGAATGGGCAGTGACTCCTAACGAATATGGGGTTTCTTTTGGGTAGAAATAGTCTGGAATTAGAATTGCACAAGTGTTGGGAAGCCTGGGTGGCTCAGTCAGTTAAGCATCTGCCTTCAGCACAAGTTGTGATCTGGGGCTCTGGGATTGAGCCCTGTGTAGGGCTCTCTACTCATGGGGAGCCTATATCTCACTCTCCCTCTGCCCCCCCCGATTTGTGCACACTCTTTCCCTCTCTCACGCTCTCAAATTAAAAAAAAATCTTTAAGAAAAAAAAAGAATTGCACAAGTATCTAAATACTCTAAAACTCTGAATTGTATACTTTATGGTATGAGAATTGTATGTAAATAAAAAAAATAACTTGAAAACTATAAAGATAAATTGACAAACCCATGGTTATAAAGGAAAATTCTATCTCCCTTTCTTGAGAAATTGGCTGATCAAGAAGACAATAAGAATAAAGAAAATGGCAATGGCATAATCAACAAGCTTGAATTGACTGATTTCTGTTTAATTTTGCATATTCTTTCAAATACATATGGAATCATATACAATGATTCACTTAGACAAGATTAATCATGTATTAATAGAAGTAAGAAATATAAATTCCAATAGCTTACCATATATAGCTACATTCACGGGTAACAATGCAATAAAGTAAGAAATTCATGAATTAACTGAATGTAAAAAAAAAATTATCTGCACCCTGGAAAACACTTCTAAATAACTCTTAGGTTCAAGAAAATAAAAATTCAGCTACAAAATATTTTGTAACTAAACAGCAGCAAAAACATTTTACATCAAATCTTCAGGGATGCAGCCAAAGAGATAATTAAGAAAAATTTTAAAGTCTTAATTATAACTTTATTTTAGGATATAAGACGTTATGAAAAGAAATTGACTAAGTTTTAAACTTAAAGAAAGAAAAGAGAAGAAGGAATTATTAAAGATAAGATGTTAAGGAAACCAAAAACAAATGGCAAAGATAATCACAAAATTAAATCTCATTATTTGAAAATACTCATAGTCAAACACCAAAAGACAGACATTGACAGGAGTCAAAGAAAAAAGAGATACCGAAATAAGAAGATTAGGAACAAAAATATGTACACAGGGTAAAAAAAATATTATAAGAAGGGACACCAATAAATGGGAATATCGACACTTTTTAAGAAGTTATAGAATATTGGAATAGACCAAGACCAGAATTGAAATCAAAATGGTAGTTATTGATACATCTTTACAAAAGGCACTAGGGTGACTACTGTCAATTCTTCAAACAATATATACAATTCCTGTTATTTTGATAGTTATGCTCTATAAAGTTACTACTAACTGAATCAGTGAATTCTGAATCACTGCTTCAAGGGGAAATACAGGATTAGGTTCCCGTGAACCTCCAGCCACAACATTTTCATCAACTGATCAATATATAATTTTGTTTTATGTATTTTTCTGTTTAAAGACACCTTATTTAATACTTATCATTGATTCATTATCATTGAACTCATGGCCAACAGCATAAAAACTTAGATCTGAATAAAACTTATTTAACACACAGATTTTCCCCATAAGGCACACCGCAACCTTCTTGTGCTAAGAACACTAGACAGCATGCCAGTACTATGCTTGGGGGCCATTTTTTAAAAATTAATTAATTAATTAATTAATTTAATAGAGAGAGACAGTGAGAGAGTGAACACAAGCAAGGTGAGTGGGAGAGGGAGAAGCAGGCTTCCTGCCAAGCAGAGAGCCCAATGCGGGGCTCAATCCCAGGACCCTAGGATCATGACCTGAGCCAAAGGCAGATGCCTAACGGCTAAGGCACACAGGTGCCTTGGGGGCCATTTTAAATCGCAAAATCACCAACACAAAAAAGCACAATGCAAAAAACATGGCATTAAGTGGGCTACAAAACAGACACCTGATCACAGTCTTGAAACTAAAACAAGAAGGCAGAGCATTGCCTTGTTCAACTTCTGCTACAAATGTGCATGTAGGGTGACTCAAATTCGTCACCTCTCTTTCTGTTTGCAAATGACCATGAAAGCACTGCAAGTATTGATTTGGAGGTTACATATCAATTTTAGTCTGTAGGTAAATTCACAAATACAGAATACACAGAATGAGGATCAATTGTAAATACTTTTTTTTTTAAGGATTTTATTTATTTGACAGAGAGTGACACAGAGAGAAAGGGAACACAAGCAGGGAGAGTGGGAGAGGGAGAAGCAGGCTTCCGACTGAGCAGGGAACCCTATGTGGGGCTCGATCCTAGGACCCTGGGATCATGACCTGAGCCAAAGGCAGATGCTTAATGACTGAGCCACCCAGGCACCTCAACTGTAAATTCTAATGTATTGAATTGCTCCAAGACCTAAAAAAATATCAAGAATTATGCCACTCATCTTAATCCTGATGCCAAATTAAGCTGAGGACCACACAAGAAAAGAAAATTATAGGCCCATTCTGTTATAAAGGAAGAATCCAAAATGTTATATAAAATATTAGCAAATTGAATCCAGTAGATGATTAAAAGAACAACATATCAGTAATATGTTTTGCTGAGGAATTCAAGGATGGCTCAAAACCAGAAAATACTTTGGTATATTAATCAACACTTTAAAGAAATAAAACAGTATTAACTCAATAAGTATAGAAAAAGCATTTGGTAATATTTAACATTCAATCATGATGAAAAATTTTCTATAAATTTCTTAGCAAACCAGGACTTGTAATACTTGGCCCTCAGCTTGAGGAAAAAGTCAACATAGGAGGATAATAAAGCAAGGGGACTTTCATAAAAGCAGAGCTGGAACTTGACATGCTGTATCTGGTGCTACTCTATCTTGGAATTTCCTGGTATGTAAGATAATATATTCTTATATTATTCAAGCTAATTTTAATCATGTGTTTTGGTTACTTCCTGACTAATATGAAAAGCAAGATCTAAAACAGTCAATAATTTCAGATGATATGATTACCTACCTGCCTAAAAAAAAAAAAGAATCTCATAACTTTTGGGACCAATAAGAAGGTTTAATAAAGTGGCCAGATATAGGAATGGCATCTAATAATCAGTAGCTTGAGCACCATCATAAACTTGGAGTACAAAAAGTTTTTTTTTAATTTATCAACAAAAGCAATAACCATAAAGAAAAATGATAAATTAGACTATATCAAAAGACATCATTAAGAGAGTCCTCAGTGAGAGAAAATGTTGACAATACATATAGCTGAAAAAGGACTCATATCCATGGCATATAAAGAACTCCTATAAAGCAGTAAGAAAAATATAGACAACAAAAAAGAAAAATGAGCAAAAGCCTTACACAGGTACTTCACAAATGATATCTAAATGCTCAACACACACTTGGAAACATGTCTGGCTTCATCAGTTATCAGAGAAGAGCAAAATTAAAGCCATGGCGTGATAGTATTACACACTAGTACACTAAATGGCTAAAATGAAAAGGGTACAGAATACCAAGTATTGGCAGGGATGCAGAACTAGAACTCTGGAATTCTGATGGGTTATGTACTAAATTAAACTGGAACTCTCATATACTGATGGTAGAACTATAAATTGGTTTAACCACTATAAACATCTGTTTGGCAGTACCTATTAAATTTATGACTAAGTGATTCTATCTCTAGGTATGTAACCAACAAAAATGCATAAGCAACTTCAAATGTATAAGACATGTTTATAGAATGTTTATAGAAGTACTATTAGTAATAGCCCCGAATTACCCCGTGATCATAAAAAAATGGGTGGATAAATAAAGTGTGGTATATTAGCAAAATAAAAAAAATATTACTTAGCAATAAGAATGTACAAATGTCAACTACACACAATAAGGATGAATCTTGCAAACATAATATGGGATGAAAGAAGCCAGACATGAAAGAGTTTATAATGTCTGAGTCCATTTAAATGAAATTCAAAAATATGTAAAATTATTCCACGGTATTAGAATTTAGGGTATTGGTTACCCTTGGGGTGGAGGCAGTGGTGGGAAGAGAGCACAAAGGAAGCATATTTTCTTTACCTGGGTGCTGTACTGAATTGTACTGTAATAAACTATATACTCTCCTGCAGATAAACTTTTCTTCAATAAAGTCATCCCCCAAAGACTACTGCAATAAAACAAACAAAAAAAAAACCAAGAACTTTCCTATGCATAATCAATAACCAAACATTAATTGTATTAGAAAAAAATGTCTCACTCAAAATAGGAATAAAAATATGATGTACCTAGTAACAAACCTGTAAGTAATTAAGATTTTTTTTTTACTAAATAAAGATACATACTATGTCCATAGATGAGAAAACTCTCTGTAGTTCAATAGCTCAGTCATGCCTGCAAAAATTCGGCTGCAGTGTGAACACCCCTTCTGCTATTTCCTGCAACTTGGACATCTCTGAGATTAATGAGAGATTAGTGCCAGCTCTGAGACTTACAACAGTTCAGATTGTTGAAGAATCTCACATTTAATGGAGGGTTGAAAGAACAGCAGACAATACATGGATATTACCTGACATTCTACTTGATAAGAAATAAAGGGAAATTGAAACTCTGTGTGTAGTGTCTGTGTCCTGGTGTGTAATTTCCATTTCACTGCATCTATAAAAAGATCAAAGTGTGTGTAGTCCAGAAAGGATAAGTAGCTCTAATTCTGGCATCTGCCAAAGACAAAACAAGGTCCGCAGTCTGCTAGATATTAAGGCACACTATAGAACTCTAGAAGTTAAAATGGTGTAGAATTATCACAGGAATAGGCAAAATAACCAATGGAATGGAGAATTAAGAAACAGAATCACATAATGGCACTGAAACCTATGCTTAGTAGGACTAATTTGCTTAATTTATCATGAATTCAACACTACCAACAAAATAAGGTACAGTATTATTATGTGTCATCCACACTGTTTCTATACCTGCATTACCTCTGAATTCTAGCTTAGAACAACAGATTCAACTGAAGGAAAAATACACTGAATACTCTATCATAAATGTTCAATTGATATTAAATATTTGTTATTGTCCCCAAACACTATTTTTCTATATTCTATTTTTGTTTTTGTTACTTAAAAATGAAAAACAAAAAACCCCTAATATTACTTGTGATTTCTAAAAAAAAAAAATTCATAAAAATCAGTCTTATTACAGAAACTGTCTTTGTGGTAGAAACTCAATGGGTTGAGTATTAAAGAGTTGTAGGTGTGTAGGGGATGAAACACCAGCACCAGCCCAAGGGTGGGTGGGACAGGGGGTGGTGTGGTGCTCTGATTTTGCTACTGCCCTAGCCAGCTGATACTGCAGTGATAATCAGAGAGAAGCATGGCTGGATTCTGCTCCCTGTACCTGTCTGATTCCCAGCTCTGCAGGGAATCATTAGAAACATGAATTCACAAAATTCATTGAGTCTAATACATGTAACGCACTGGAATATGTTTGAGGAAAGGTTTCTGACTGTGAAAATATCCACAATTTAATGGAAGGGGATAAAGACAAGCAAAAAAAAAAAATTGCAATTGGGAAGCTCTTCTTCCAACAGTGTAAGTGAAAAATATCCTTTGGAATTTGGAGAAAGCCAGATCATTTTTATCTGGCTTCTCAGGGCCCCATATCTGGGAGGAAGTTTGCAATTTCTCCCTATTAGCTCTGAGATGTTACAAATTGACATTTTTCTTCCTCCTCATGTTCAACATGCAATGTTGTGACTGTTTGTAATAAAATAGATCTAAATTACAGTTAATACAAATAAATTCCTGCTTGTGGCTAAGAGGATTCACATACAAAAATGGGGAAGGTCCATTACTTAGCTAAATGTTGAGGGAAACTAGAAAAGGCCCAGCATAGTGGGTAAGGAACTTGGAGAGAGGTGAGGTCCTATTCTCTGAGAACAAAGTTAGAAACAGGATGCAGGGCTTAGAAACATAAGGGGGGGCATGTGGAACTGATTCCTTCTGAGAAATTTAAAATTCGGATATTTTTTACTTGCCCACTAAGTAGCATTTTATATTATAGAAAATAATGAAAAGATGATGTCAGTTCCCCTGTTCTCTGTTCTGAGATGTGACAGAACCAGTTCTCAAGCTTAATTCTTTCATAAGATGATACATATTTGGTACGAAAGTCAGAAATAAAAAGACAAAAGAAAGCTCTTCTTGCTTTTCCATTGCCAGTTAAGTTCGTATTTTAGGATTTGATTTACATTTTATGACTTGAGTTTTTCCTTACCACATTCACAGATGACTTTGAGATAATAAAATTTTCCTTGTATTAGAATAAAGGTAAGTCTCCAGAGAGAAAATGTATCTGGGTATTTCATTCCCATAACATTTCTATCCTCGAAACTAATCTAATGCAAAACTGGATTTCCAACAATGTAAAACAAAGCAAGCACTGCTGAGAGCCCTAAAGAGCCCCAGATTGTCAGAGAGGAAATTCCTTTCTTTTCCACAGAGGATCAATCATCCTGAAATGTCTGCTCCAAATACTGGTAGCAGGGAAATTATCACTTACCTGATATAGTGTTTCTTAATACTAGGGTATGTTTACTTTCTTCTTGAAGTCTAAGTTATCCAACTATAAATCACATCAAAGAGAAATCAGGGCAGTAGCTAAATGTTCTGATTGAAAATTCTTCGAAAGTCTACTCTATATAATAATTTTGTTGATATTTGCCTGTTATACACATACAATATTTTGCAAGTTTTAAATAATCTCTATTTCCCTTTCTTCATCTGCTTGTTTTGGCGACTTCAGGTTTTAAAAAATAGTAACAGAAGAAATAATTCTATCCAAAAGATATGTCCAAATATTTTCTCATGATAGCACTTGTGTTTCATTAAATTTCATTGTTCATTAAATTTCACTTAAAATTCACTTAAGTTATATTCATTGGGGAAAATTAGAAAACACAGATAAACAGAAAGAAAAACATAATATCAAAAGTAATGAACTAAAGATAATAGACATTTTGCTATGATCTGTTCAGATGCTTTTCTATTTGTGTGAATATGTATATATGGGGTATTTAATGGGGTTCCTCTATACACAGCTACATTTTTTCAGCTGGCCTTTTTCTTTTTAAACGTGATAAGATAAATATCTTTCCATGTTGATACATACACTTCTGCCTTAGTTTTAATGATTTTATTTAATCCTTCAGAGTCATTGAATTCATTTTTATTTTCATTGAACTATTTTATTTCCATGTAGTTTCTTCTTTGACCCACTCATTGTTTGACTGTGCTGTTTAATTTCTAGGGTGCCTGTGTAGCTCAGTCGGTTAAGTGACCTACTCTTGATTTTAGCTCAGTTCATGATCTTAGGGTCATGGGATCGAGCCCCAGATTGCGGGCTCTATGCTGGGCATGGAGTCTGCTTGGGATTCTCTTTCTGTCTCCCTCCGTCCCTTCCCCCACTTGCTTGCATGTGTATGCACACTCTCTCTTCCTCAAAAAAAAAGTGACAATTTCCTTTTTTTTGTGAATTACAGTTTTTCTTCAGTTATGATTTCTAGTTTCATTCCATTGGCATTTGAGAAGATACTTTGTATAATTTCAATCTTTCAAAATTCGTTGAAATTCACCTTGTGGACTAATATATACTCTAATTTTGAGAATGTTTCGAGTGTACTTGAGAAGAATTTATGTTCTACTATTGTTGAATGCAATGTTCTGTATATGTCTGTTAGGTCTAGTTGGTCTATAATAGTGTTCCAGTCCTCTATTTCCTTATTAATCTTCAGTCTCGTTGTTTTAATCATTATTGTAAGTGGCATGCTTATTTCTCTCCAGTTCTGTCAATTTTTGCTTTATCTGTGTCAGGGCTCTATTAGGTGTGTACATAATTGTTACATCTTCTTGGTGTATTGGCCCTTTTGTCAATATATAATGTCCTTGTGTCATGTAATAATTTTTGACCTGAAATCTATTTTATCTGATATTAGTAGCAACTCCAGCTTTCTTTTGCTTACTATTTGCATGGTGTATATTTTTTCATCACTTTACTTTCAATCTATTTGTGTCTTTGGACCTAAAGTGTGTCTCTTGTAGACAGCAAATAGTTGGATAATTTTTAATCCATTCTGCCAACCTCTGTCTTTTAATTGGAGAGTTTAATCCGTTTACCTATAAAGTGACTGACTCTCTGGGAATAAAGTTCTCTGTTTCTATCAGCACCAGGAATTCACACCAGGGATGTGGGCTGTTGTCCTCAAGGCTGTTGTTGTGACAAGGAAGGTGGGGTGGGGCCAAGGTAAGTTAGAACACAACAAAGCTTCCCACTGGGTTTTAGTTGCCCCCTTCTTGATTAAGCATTTAATTGGCTGCTGTAAATCTTTGATTATCTTCCATAGTTCTGACAAAGTTGATTCTGACAGTTTTAGCCAACCTTCTCAAGGTTTCTGTTAAGGAATGGGCCCTTGGAGTTTCCCATTCAGCCATTTTCACTGGCATTATTTTCATTATTTTAAAATATTCTTTCCTGGGGTGCCTGGATGGCTCAATCAATTAAGTGTCTGCCTTTGGCTCAGGTCATGATCTCAGGGTCCTGGGATCAAGCCCCAGGGCAGGCTCCCTGCAAAGTCTGCTTCTCCCTCTCCCTCTGCACCTCCCCACCTCAAGCTTGTGTTCTCTCTCTTTCTCAACTAAATAGGGGCGCCTGGGTGGCACAGTCGTGAAGCGTCTGCCTTTGGCTCAGGGCGTGGTCCCGGCGTTCCAGGATCAAGTCCCACATCGGGCTCCTCGGCTGGGAGCCTGCTTCTTCCTCTCCCACTCCCCTGCTGTATTCCCTCTCTCGCTGGCTGTCTCTCTGTCACATAAATAAATAAAATCTAAAAAAAATAAAAAAATAAAATCTTTTAAAAAATAAAATAAAATATTCTTTCCCATTATATGTTATTCTAACCTTAATTTATTTAACAAATATCATGTTTGTGGATATTTATGATGACTTAAAATTGGAGCTATCAGAAATAACATTATGGTGAAAACTTTTATAGCTTGAATTTATATAGATTATTTCCTCATGATAATTCCTACATAAGGAATGCTGCATTTTAGGAATAAAAAGACACAAATTTAGAGTTTTATTAGATATAGGACTATTAACAAACATTAGCAGAGAGGAAAAAAATCTCAGAGGCCTACTAACATATCAGGAGTCAAATCTTATACCTGTTAGGGTTTTATGCTAATGCACTTGAATAAATTAATATTTACTCGATTGCAACTTGTTTGACTGTTTCCTTAAAATAACCAATTTTCAAATGTGAGCTGTTGTGCATGAGTCAGACCTCTAGTGCTCTAGTGTAGGCTGAAATTGTACACTAACCACCAAAGGCCCTGCAGAGCATTAAAGACAAAACAGGGAAGAGAACACAATTCCTTTGACCTGGGGGGTATTTCCATTAACTCCAGACAATTTCTAATCTAAAGATGACTTCCGGTTATCCAGAGGCAAGTGGCCTGAATGACTAATTCATCTACAGAGCCACCAACATAATGACCATTCAAAATACCATTTAAAAAACCAAAATGGTACAGAGCTTAAGGTGAACTGTCTATAAACAATTATACCTCTGAATAATTTGTGCTTAAACTGTTAATACAGTATCTGTAGTAGACTTGTAGTAGGAGTTCAATAAATTCAATACATCCTTCTATCTCTCCTGTATCCCTCTGCTAAGCCTCTCCAACCTCTCCTACTTACCAGCAATAGCAAGTTCCATATTTAATTCTATCTATAAAGCAAAATCATCTCATCACTCACATGTTACTCTATAATTAGTAACTCTAGTCATATAATATAGTCTATCTTTTTAAAGCTTTTATTTATTTTTACTATTAACATATAGTGTGTTATTTGTTTCAGGGTACAAGTCTGTGATTCATCAGTCTTACACAATACACAGCGCTCACCACAACACATAGCCTCCCTAATGTCCATCACCCAACCACCCCATCCCTCCCACCCCTCTCCACTCTATTTCTTTTTATATATTGCAGCTATTTCGATTTTATTCCTCTCTCTTTGTCCTTACTTGAAAAAACCAACCACAAACATAATTTGGATTGGAAGACTCATTCCTATGGCTGACCATGCTTGAGTTTTGACACTCAAGAGTCATAGATTCTTCCATTTTCTTACGCTAACATTATATAATTTGTCTTTTAATTGGTTTTTTAAATGATTATTTTTATTATATTATGTTAGTCACCATACAGTACATCCCCGGATTCCGATGCAAAGTTCGATGCTTCATTAGTTGCGTATAACACCCAGCGCACCATGCAATACGTGCCCTCCCTTACTACCCATCACCAGTCTATCCCATTCCCCCACCCTCTCCCCTCTGAAGTCTTCAGTTTGTTTCTCATAGTCCATAGTCTCTCATGCTTCATTCCCCCTTCTGGTTACGCCCCCGTTCTTTATCCCATTCTTCCCCTACCGATCATCCTAGTTCTTATGTTCCATAGATGAGAGAAATCATATGATAATTGTCTTTCTCTGCTTGACTTATTTCACTTAGCATTATCTCCTCCAGTGCCGTCCATGTTGCAGCAAATGTTGAGAATTCGTTCTTTCTGATAGCTGAGTAATATTCCATTGTATATATGGACCACAGCTTCTTAATCCAGTCATCTGTTGAAGGGCATCTCAGCTCCTTCCACGATTTAGCTATTGTGGACAATGCAGCTATGAACATTAGGGTATATGGCCCTTCTCTTCACTACATCTGTATCTTTGGTG